>NW_019502166.1:0-490 GCF_002814215.2 Seriola lalandi dorsalis | reverse complement strand
AGATTGTTATTATTGTTATCTGACAGATTTTGCACAAAATGATTGTTTTAATTTATAAATTTCCTTTTTTCCCACAATTCTTTGGTCAGTGTTTCCTGGACATTTGCACTAAAAACCTTTGTGTCACCACAGGGTCTCGTCGTGTGTCAGGTGAAGCTGTCCAATGGGTTGATGGTTCACGGTCCACAGTGCCAGTCAGAAAATGATGCCAAGGAGAAAGCTGCCTTCTTTGCCCTCCAAAGACTGGTACAGCACACACACACACACACACACACACACACACACACACACACACACACACACACACACACACACACACATATTAGTCCATGAGAGAGTGTGAGAGAATGCATGCTAGCAATGATCAGTGGAGTGTGTGAGTCATCTTAGTTTGATCTAAATAAATCAGAATGTGTTTTTATATTAATTATAATTATATCGAATCATGGACATGTAACTTTCTGGATAGTGGCTCATAGGTTTATATGGA
>NW_019502165.1:0-308 GCF_002814215.2 Seriola lalandi dorsalis | reverse complement strand
GTGCTGTGGGTCTCCTGGAGAAAAGTCACATTCAACTTTTTAAGCTGAATCAAAGTGAACACAGAGGCTCTTTTAACAATGTGTCTCGCTCCATTCACATTTAACGCGCCTCATTTAAAGTTGCACATGTTTAAAATGGAGCAAAAAGACCAGAGAGAAAAGAAACACAGGCTGAGAGAAAACAAACACAGAGACCTAGTCATCTTCACACATGTGGTTTTTGACCTTGAGGAGAAGTTTTCTAAAAGTCTAAAAAGCTCCTGGTCTGTGAAACCTGTCTGTCCAGACTCTCCTGGGCTCTTCATGTC
>NW_019502164.1:0-308 GCF_002814215.2 Seriola lalandi dorsalis | reverse complement strand
AGAGGAACTTTGTTGCTTGAGGCCCACACATGGCAGAACTAAAGGAGAAGACATTGTAGGTGTTCTACTGAGCGGTTTGGCAGCACAGGGGTCGAGATCAAGAAAATGTTTGGCTTCATCACAGACAGTGCCCTGGTAATGGTAGGGAAGCAGATGGGAGGTTGTGACAACACAGTCCGCTCTAATTGAAAATCAGATCGGTCGTCCTGTCAAGAAGTTACACTGCATTATTCACTCACTCACTCACTCACTGAAGAACTTAGAGCTGACCACTTGTGATCAGATCGATGGAGATGAATGTCTCTGAA
>NW_019502163.1:0-405 GCF_002814215.2 Seriola lalandi dorsalis | reverse complement strand
TCATTTTTATGCCTTACTATACTATGACGTTTTTATGTCTTACTATACTATGATGATTTTATGACATTTTATGCCTTACTGTACTATGACTTTTTATGCCTTAGTATAGTATGACGATTTTATGACTTTTCATGCATTATTATACTATGACTTTTTATGCCTTACTATACTATGATGATTTTATGACTTTTTATGCCTTACTATACTATGACTTCTTATGCCTTACTATACTATAACGATTTTATGACTTTTTATGCCTTACTATACTATGTCGTTTTTATGACTTTTTATACCTTACCATACTATGACTTTTTTATGCCTTACTATACTATGACTTTTTGTGCCTTACTATACTATGTCGTTTTTATGACTTTTTATGCCTTATTATACTATGACGTTTTTATG
>NW_019502162.1:0-308 GCF_002814215.2 Seriola lalandi dorsalis | reverse complement strand
GAGAGTGTTGAAGAGAAAACACAACACAACTAGCAAGAAAGCCGTCTGAGGAGCTTTGAAAGCTAGTTAGCATGTTGTTAGTCGAGTCCTACCATCTCTGTAAGGAAAATGAAAGAGTGCATTACCTGTAGCTACCAGTAGTTCCTCTCTCATAGGAAGCTGACTGGACTGGATCACTGTGGTTCGGCCACAAGTGAATAGCTTGGAGCCTGGCAAGTTGGGTTCTCGCTTCCACGTTGTTGGGTCTGAGCTCTATTAGTAACTGGAAATCATTAGTACTCGGCCTCACACGGGCGGCACCATTATGT
>NW_019502161.1:0-308 GCF_002814215.2 Seriola lalandi dorsalis | reverse complement strand
CTGAGGCTTTTATCAAAGGTCAGGTCCTGCCTGTCTTTTAATGATTTTGAAAGAGTCATCCATGCTTTTATTTCGTCCCGCCTTGACTACTGTAATGCTCTTTATGTTGGTGTTAACCAGAACTCCCTCTCACGACTACAGTTGGTCCAAAATGCAGCAGCTCATCTTTTAACAGGAACAGGCAAGCAAGAGCACATTTCCCCCATACTGGCCTCCCTTCACTGGCTCCCTGTACATTTTAGGAATGATTTTAAAATTTTAACTTTCGTTTATAAATCATTACATGAGCTAGCTCCATTTTACCTGTC
>NW_019502160.1:0-308 GCF_002814215.2 Seriola lalandi dorsalis | reverse complement strand
GCTGCTGCTGCTGCTGGTGCTGCTGGTGCTGCTGGTGCTGCTGGTGCTGCTGCTGGTGCTGCTGGTGCTGGTGCTGCTGGTGCTGGTGCTGGTACTGCTGCTGCTGCGGCTGCGGCTGGTGTGATGGTGTGAGAGATGTTTTCTTCTCACACTTTGGGCCCTTGACACCAGTAAGTCATGGTTTTTTGTTGCTGAGCGTCTTCCAGCAGGATAACGCTCCACGTCACAGAGCTAAAGTCACACGACCGTGAGTCCAGTCTCCAGACCTGAATCCGGTCTTCCACGTTTGTGCTGTGGTAAATCAGGAG
>NW_019502159.1:0-379 GCF_002814215.2 Seriola lalandi dorsalis | reverse complement strand
ATACGAGACAAACTTTGCTATCCTTTAAAAACTTTAGAACTTTAAAAATTATACCAATTTAAAATGAGAGGTGAGATTACACTTCCTCTAATGCTCAACACTCAACTCCTTTTTTAAGATATTTCAAGATTTAAAAAAGCAAATTTTAGTGTGAAATAATATCTTTTGGTGTGATACACATTAAAGGATGAAAATGATAGTTACTGCATTAAATTGAAATTGAGAAGTATCTTGTTAAAGTACCACTCATTTCTCTCCCCCAATTATATAAGTATATATATATATATATATATATATATATATATATATGAGAGAGAGAGAGAGAGAGACATAGAAGAGGCTTAAAAGCAAGCACAAATGCACATCCTTGTAACACACA
>NW_019502158.1:0-308 GCF_002814215.2 Seriola lalandi dorsalis | reverse complement strand
ACACACACACACACACACACACACACACACACACACACACACACACACACACACACACACATACACACACACGAGGTGAGGCAGCAACCAAAGTGTTTTAGAATGACAAAACTCCTGCTGAACAAGATGTGCAAAAGGTATTGATTAGGGGATGTGCAAAAGATCACAGTACAGACAATATCTGTCATGTGCAGGGATCATACCTCCAGGTGTTGGTGTCATGTGGTTGATGATTGAAAAGGCAGGTGCTGGTCCATCATTGGTGAAGGTTAGACTGGACTTCTGGTCCTGATACAGACAAACATGTG
>NW_019502157.1:0-308 GCF_002814215.2 Seriola lalandi dorsalis | reverse complement strand
TTTGCTAAGCTAATCGGCTGCTAGCTGTAGCTTTGTACACTAAAGCTACAACTAGCAGCCGATTGGCTTAGCTATGCTTAGCTTAGATATAAGAGTAGTATTGAGCAAGAAAGCAGTAAGCACATTTCATAAGATGTCAGATGTGCCATATTTTATATAACCTGTTGATGAAAAAGCCGACAACAATTTGGGAGAGAATATGCCTAAGCCTGTAACAGAGGGAGACAGACAATATGCTCACACTATGCTTTCACACTACTTAACTGTGGTTGGTAAAACACGTCTTGACTCCATCTATGTCTGCAGCT
>NW_019502156.1:0-308 GCF_002814215.2 Seriola lalandi dorsalis | reverse complement strand
GTTCATCTGGAGGCCTGGATCACGATGCTGTGTGTTTGTGTGTGTGTGTGTGTGTGTGTGTGTGTGTGTGTGTAGACTGTTCCCAGGTGTTTGCAGATGGTAACGTGGCTAGTGGGCTCTATGTGATCCGGCCAGACGGTTCTCCCACTGCACTGACTGTTTACTGTGACATGAACGATGGAGGAGGATGGACCGTCTTCCAGAGGAGGCGAGACGGCAAGGAGAGCTTCGACAGGTGTGTGTGTGTGTGTGTGTGTGTGTGTGTCTGTCTGTGTCTGTGTGTGACTGTGTGTGTGTGTGTCAGCTTT
>NW_019502155.1:0-308 GCF_002814215.2 Seriola lalandi dorsalis | reverse complement strand
ACTCTTTAACTGTGAGCCTGTCTATACGTTGAGAGTCTGTACAGTAGCCACTCGTCTGCACTGCAGGAAGTAAAGCCCCAGTCTGTAATCGCAATGTAGTGGTGCCCTCTTGTGAGACAGCTTTACCCCACTGCCTGCTTTGTTTATGCTTCAGTTCAGTTCTGTATAATGCAAATCTATGATTTAGAGTGAGTGAGCATTTGACACAAGAACTCGGGTTGTATGGTGGATACATTTTATGCTGATTTTGAGGATAAATATTTTTAGTTGTAGAATATATATATATATATATATATATATATATATAT
>NW_019502154.1:0-308 GCF_002814215.2 Seriola lalandi dorsalis | reverse complement strand
TTTTTTTTTTTTTTGTGTGTGTGTGTGTGTGTGTCTGTGGGTAGAGGATAATGTAGTTGAAGCAAATACTGTTTGCTGCATCAGTGTTGTGAGTTCACATCACTTCCTGTGGGCATGAGACAGAAATGGACAGACAGAGAACAGTTTATCTGTGCCTGGATGTTGACTAGCTGTCTGTCTCACTCTGTGTCTGTTAACTCTCTGTTTATCTGGACTGACAGCTCTGACAGTGCTGCTGTCACACACACTCACACACACACACACACACACACACACACACACACACACACACACACACACACACACAC
>NW_019502152.1:0-308 GCF_002814215.2 Seriola lalandi dorsalis | reverse complement strand
CCTGTCTACAGAGATCTGTAGTCCTGATGCTACTTCTTATCCACAGAGATCTGTAGTCCTGATGCTACTTCCTATCCACAAAGAGCTGGAGTCCTGATGCTACTTCCTGTCTACAGAGAGCTGTAGTCCTGAGACCACTGATTCCTGTCTATACCGATCTGTAGTCCTGATGCTACTTCCTGTCTACAGAGAGCTGTAGTCCTGAGACCACTGATTCCTGTCTATACCGATCTGTAGTCCTGATGCTACTTCCTGTCTACAGAGAGCTGTAGTCCTGAGACCACTGATTCCTGTCTATACCGATCTGT
>NW_019502151.1:0-366 GCF_002814215.2 Seriola lalandi dorsalis | reverse complement strand
CCAGTGTCTGCAGCCGCCAACGCTTCATCTGAGTCTGAGGAGTCCGACCGCCAGCTGGTCGTCCGTCTGCGGGAGCTGGACACAAACTCTGAAGGTGATCCAACTGATCGATCACTTCCAATAATCATTCAATCAGTCACACAGCTAACTAATCAACTAATCATTTTCATCAGTTCTCCAGTGTTGTTTATTTAACCGATAGTGTAAAAGAATGATGAATGTGTGTGTTTGTGTGTGTGTGTGTGTGTGTGGGTGTGTCTGGGTGTGTGTCTGGGTGTGTGTGTGTGTGTGTGTGTGTGTGTGTGTGTGACGGGGCACCACTTTGTCTAAATGCCACTGCGTGTCAGTCAATCAGTGTTGTGCTAG
>NW_019502150.1:0-308 GCF_002814215.2 Seriola lalandi dorsalis | reverse complement strand
AGAAGCTGGAGGAGGCTGAGAAGGCTGCAGACGAGAGCGAGAGGTGACGTCTTCCTGTTTCCTGTTTCCTGTTTCCTGTGTTCAGTGCTTGATGAGACGAGGGATCTGTACCTCAGCGAAGCCTCGCACTGTGCACGGCGTCATGTTGGGACAGTCGAGTTAAAGAAACTCTGACCTCAGCATCACTGAAACAGACAACTGACAAAAAATCAAATCACTAAATTTGACTAAAACTTTAAATGAAAAGAGTAAAACTAACAAACCTTCACTGTTGTATCATGTATAGATTCAGATGGACCAGAACAATT
>NW_019502149.1:0-308 GCF_002814215.2 Seriola lalandi dorsalis | reverse complement strand
CACTGACAGGGATAGGCAGAGGCTCAACAAACTGATCCGGAAAGCGAGCTCTGTCCTGGGCTGCCCCCCTAGAATCCATTGAGGAAGTAGGTGACAGGAGGATGTTAGCTAAGCTGACATCCATCATGAACAATAACTCTCACCCTCTGCATGACACTGTAGGGTCTCTGAGTAGCTTCTTCAGCAGCAGACTTTTACATCCTCGCTGTAAGAAGGAGAGGTTCCGCAGGTCCTTCATTCCTGCAGCTGTCAGACTCCACAACTCCTGCTCTTCCTGACCATGTGCAAACTTGCACTTTTTCATGTAC
>NW_019502148.1:0-308 GCF_002814215.2 Seriola lalandi dorsalis | reverse complement strand
CACACACACACACACACACACGCTGGATGAGGGACTTGTGGTGACCTGTGTTTGAATGGCGGCGTGGGATGGGGTGTTTGTGTGTTTAGATGATCCGCTGTCAGTCCTGAAATAGATGCTCCTCAGATAGAAGCGTTGGCTTCTGAAGCCAGACGGAGTGAAACATTTGCGGCTTGACGCTTTGCATTTATAACACAAACAGCAGGACTCATGAGGGGAGGTGAATTGCTGAAAGTAGCAGGGATTAAAGGTCCACACACACACACACACACACACACACACACACACACACACACACACACACACAC
>NW_019502147.1:0-308 GCF_002814215.2 Seriola lalandi dorsalis | reverse complement strand
TTTTTAAGACTTTTTATGCCTTACTATACTAAGGCATTTTTATGACTTTTTATGCCTTGCTATACTATGACGTTTTTATGCCTTATCATACTATGACATTTTTATGACTTTTTATACCTTACTATACTATGACGTTTTTATGACATTTTATTCCTTACCATACTATGCTGTTTTATGACCTTTTTATGCCTTACTATACTATGTCGTTTTTATGACTTTTTATGCTTTACTATACTATGTCGTTTTTAATGACTTTTTATGCCTTACCATACTATGTCAGTTTTATGACTTTTTATGCCATACCATAC
>NW_019502146.1:0-308 GCF_002814215.2 Seriola lalandi dorsalis | reverse complement strand
CCCAAGCCCCGTGTCAGCAGGACAGATTCCACTGCATCCAGTTCACTTTACATTTATATCACTCAGATGGATTCAAACCAAACACACACAGAAAGGTTCACTTCTTTCTAAAGTTACATGTTGTGTTTACGTGCACACACACAGAGAACATGCAGCAGTTTTAAACCACAAACACTCACTCACACACACACACACACACACACACACACACACACACACACACACACACACACATAGTTAAAGTTGAAAGCTGTTGATTTACAGACAGATTGTAGATGTTTAACAGGAGGAGGCGTGTTAACTCTGAG
>NW_019502145.1:0-308 GCF_002814215.2 Seriola lalandi dorsalis | reverse complement strand
GTGAAGGTGACCTGGTCGTGAAGTGAAGGTGGAGCTACACTGTTTTCTATTCTCTGTCATTTCTCTTTGTATCAGACTTTAAAATGATCCCAGCGGACATTTCTTCTGTTCACACAGTGAATCGACTTTGATATCAAAATCTACAATACGCAAAACTACAGCTATGATTCTTTGACTCAAACATGTGGTTTGAAGTTAAAACAGGGGAAAGACTTTTGTAAAACAGTGTGGTATTGTCCTTTTAATCAGGATGTTGTTCTGCGCTGTCGTCCAGCAGGTGGCAGCAGAGTCACAGTTTTAGTTTGGTG
>NW_019502144.1:0-349 GCF_002814215.2 Seriola lalandi dorsalis | reverse complement strand
CAGACACACACACACACACACACACACACACACACACACACACACACACACACACACACACACACACACACACACACACACACACACACACACACACACACACACACTAACAAAGCATGTGTGTGTGTGTGTGTGTGTGTGTGTGTGTGTGTGTGTTCAGATCTACATGCAGCTGAACGTCCGGGTGGTCCTGGTCGGTCTGGAGATCTGGACTCAGCAGAACCTGATCAACACAGAGGGAGGGGCTGGAGAGGTTCTGAGTCGCTTCACCCAGTGGAGAGAGA
The DNA here is from genome assembly GCF_002814215.2 of Seriola lalandi dorsalis. NCBI lineage: Eukaryota > Metazoa > Chordata > Actinopteri > Carangiformes > Carangidae > Seriola > Seriola lalandi. Next base: position 65 of record NW_019502144.1, on the reverse strand, counting down.
AAGAGCTGGTTCCTCGCCGCCGCCATGACTCCGCCCAGCTCATCCTGTCAGTACACACGCACACG
>NW_019502143.1:0-308 GCF_002814215.2 Seriola lalandi dorsalis | reverse complement strand
CCGGCCAGTAAGTAAAGTTATTGTCTTCACACCTGAGCTAACTCTCCACACACGCGCAGACGCACAGCGGCGACTTCACAGGAGAGGCCTTAGCAACAGCAACTAAGGGGTGGATCTTAGCGAAGGCGGTCATCTCAAACGAGCTCCCTGTGACCGCGAGACGAGGTGAGATCGCGAGAATACAAAGTAGAGGAAACAGACGGTCCAGAGACCAGCCTGACCGGGACCACCGCAAGACCGGGATGAAGGAGGAGAACCAGGACCCGGATTTCATCGATCGGACCGGGATGAAGGAGGAGAACCAGGAC
>NW_019502142.1:0-308 GCF_002814215.2 Seriola lalandi dorsalis | reverse complement strand
TTTCTTGTACACAAACACGTGTGAAAGCGGCGCCCTGAAGTTTGCTGACGGTTCATATAATAATAGTCCTGCAGTGTCCGAGGTCACCGGCTGGTGTAAGGCGTCCTTCTTGGACATAAACGTCTCCAAGACAAAGGAGACGATTAGAAAAGGTGACGCAATTTAAAATGTGTTATGGAGGAAGGTTCACCAGTGTCTGAAGATTGATTCAGAACATGCTGAGTCCAAAACGTTACTGTAAGTGACTGTTACTGTCCTCATTAATGAGGAGCCTGTTGCTTTTTACCTCACTCCTCTGCAGTCGCTGT
>NW_019502141.1:0-308 GCF_002814215.2 Seriola lalandi dorsalis | reverse complement strand
ATATATATATATATATATATATATATATATATATATAAAAGACAGGTATATCAATCCACATCAGGTAATTTATACATCCATATAAGTCAGAAAACATTGATAACACCTTTCAGTTGTTCAATTTTAAAATAGTAAAGGTATATGAGGCAGGACAGAATAGGAAGTACTGTGAGTGATGTGTGATTCCTTGCGAGTCCCAGTCATGCTGATATCAGTGACAGATCTAGATATGCCTCTTATATTTTGTCGCTCCAGGTTACAGTATAGGGGAAACATTATACAGTACTGTCAGATGTGGAGCACCTGAA
>NW_019502140.1:0-308 GCF_002814215.2 Seriola lalandi dorsalis | reverse complement strand
AAGACAAAACAGCTCAGTCAGAAACATGTCAGAGGAGCATTTTTTAAGGAAGTAATCATAGACTTTTATTTTGCGGAAAATGCTCGGTTCTTTGTGCTGCTCCCTATTTAATCCGAGTAGAAATAAGAGATTAAGTGGGGATTGCACAGACCCACCAAGCACATATTGCAGAGGTATGGATAATGCACAATTGAAGAGATGGCCTCACCACACACACACACACACACACACACAAACACAAAAATCAAATCAACACAACTCATGACAGCATTGTATAGCAGCCAGGGGCAGACAACAGTGATCAGAAA
>NW_019502139.1:0-341 GCF_002814215.2 Seriola lalandi dorsalis | reverse complement strand
TTGACATTTTTAAGACTTACTTTACTGTGTCCTTTTATTCCTTACCCTACTATGACGTTTTTATGACCTTTTATGCCCTAATACAATTTTTTTTTTTTGACGTTTTATGCCATACTATACTATGACGTTTTTTGGCAATTTTATGGCTTACTTTATTATGTCGATTTATTCCTTACCATACTATGACGTTTTTATGACTGTTTATGCCTTAATTTACTATGATGTTTTTTTGACGTTTTATGCCATACTATACTATGACATTTTTGACATTTTTAAGACTTACTTTACTGTGTCCTTTTATTCCTTACCCTAATATGACGTTTTTATGACCTTTTAATCCC
>NW_019502138.1:0-472 GCF_002814215.2 Seriola lalandi dorsalis | reverse complement strand
AGTGTGGATGACAACAAAGACCGCGTCTCAGTGGTTCAGTACAGCAGAGAGCCAACTGTCCAGTTCTATCTGAACACGTACACCACAAAAGGCCAGATCCTTGACACTGTCAGAGGTTTGAGGCACAAAGGCGGGAGACCCCTCAACACTGGAGCAGCTCTCCAGCACTTGAGGGATAACGTCTTCACGGCCTCTGCCGGAAGCAGGCGCCTGCAAGGAGTTCCACAGGTCCTGATATTGCTAAACGGTGGAAGGTCTTTTGACCGTGTCGATGCACCAGCCTCTGCTCTCAAACAGCTGGGTGTCTTGACCTTTGCAATTGGAACCAGGAACTCCGATAGCAGAGAACTGCAGGACATATCCCACGATCCCAGTTACGCTCTGTCTGTGTCTGAATTCACTGACCTTCCCAGCGTCCAAAAGCAGCTTCAGTCCTCCGTGGAGGCTGCGGTTATTGACGTCACCCCAGAGT
>NW_019502137.1:0-308 GCF_002814215.2 Seriola lalandi dorsalis | reverse complement strand
GCCATCAATAATCAGTCAGTTTGTCTCCACCACAAGTGATCAGACACAGAAGGAAGAGGAGAAAAAGAATTTCTCTGATTGTGAAACAGGTACAAACGTTCATCAGTTTACTTTAGTACAATTACTCTAATGTAAAGTTTATTGGGACCAGAGAGTCTTAATGAGGCTCCAACACTGATCAGTCAATATTCTAATAGTATGAAACAGTTACACAATGACTCAAAATGAAGAATAAGAACATTAAATGATGCTGAAGGAAACATTGAGCACAAACATTAGTTCTGTTTATGATTGTTCAATTGTTATTG
>NW_019502136.1:0-308 GCF_002814215.2 Seriola lalandi dorsalis | reverse complement strand
ACTGACGCATGTACTAGAAGCCAATAATTCAATATAGAGCAGAAAAGATAAATTGATTAATTGAGAAGAGGATGACAGAGAATGAATCAACAGCTATTTTCTTTACTGTGATGAATCCCTCAGGTTCTGTTGTACATGAAAATGCCAAACGTTTCCTATAGTTGCAGATTCTTTTAACTTTTTTTTTTTACTTTTACTGATCAAAAACCAAATATCGTTGGGTTTTGTGTCACTGGACTGACATGTTATTAAGACATAACCAGGACTTGTGAATTGTGATTGGCATTTTTTTTTTTTTTTTTACCACA
>NW_019502135.1:0-888 GCF_002814215.2 Seriola lalandi dorsalis | reverse complement strand
TAAAAACGTCATGGTATAGTAAGGCATAAAAAGTCATAAAAACGACATAGTATAGTAAGGCATAAAAAGTCATAAAAAAGTCATAGTATAGTAAGGCATGAAGTCATAAAAAACGTCATAGTATAGTAAGGCATAACAAGTCATAAAAACGACATAGTATAATAATGCATAAAAATTCATAGTATAGTAAGGCATAAAAAGTCATAGTATAGTAAGATATAAAAAGTCATAGTATAATGAGGCATAAAAACGTCATAAAAACCACTTAGTATAGTAAGGCATAAAAAGTCATAAAAACTACATAGTATAATGAGGCATAAAAAGTCATAGTATAGTAAGGCATAAAAAGTAATAAAAACCACATAATATTATCAGGCATGAAAATTCATAAAAACGTCATAGTATAGTAAGGCATGAAAAGTCATAAAAACATCATAGTATAGTAAGGCATAAAAAGTCATAGTAAACATCATAGTATAGTAAGGCATAAAAAGTCATAATAAACGTCATAATATAGTAAGGCATAAAAAGTAATAGTATAGTAAGGCATGAAAAGTCATAAGAACGACATAGTATAGTAAGGCATAAAAAGGCATAAAAATTCATAGCATAGTAAGGCATAAAAAGTCATAGTATAGTAAGGCATAAAAAGTCATAAAAACGACATAGTTTAGTAAGGCATAAAAAGTGTCAAAAACGTCATAGTATAGTAAGGCATAAATTCATAAAAACGACATAGTATAGTAAGGCATAAAAAGTCATAAAAACGTCATAGTATAGTACGGCATAAAAAGTCATAGTATAGTAAGGCATAAAAAGTCATAATAAACATCATAGTATAGTAAGGCATAAAAAGTCATAAAAAAGTCATAGTATAGTAAGGCATAA
>NW_019502134.1:0-308 GCF_002814215.2 Seriola lalandi dorsalis | reverse complement strand
AGGGGTGAATATGTTGTGTCGTAGTTTATGGTCCCGGTTCCGTTATATGTGGTATTGTTTATAAACGTTAATTGGTCAGCGAAAGTAACGTACCGAAAACGGCTGTTGGGATTGGTTGCTTAGTTACCGCAAGCGAGTGGGAGGATGGAGAGTACATAAATAACTTAAAATAGATACATGGTTGATTTGATTAATTTGACAATGTTTGGTATATACATGATTAGCTGACTGTGTTTTCGAAAAACAAGTTGATATTGAATGTACATGATGAAAATGGTCCGGATTAGCCATACAACGGACGTGATTTA
>NW_019502132.1:0-308 GCF_002814215.2 Seriola lalandi dorsalis | reverse complement strand
AGTATTATTTAGCCGCCAATTGAATTCTCCATGTTTATGATTCAGATTAAGCTTTAAAGAGACTGGGGCATGATCTGAAATTAGAATATTATGATATTTGCATTCTGTGACTTGTGACAATAATTTAGAATCCAATATTAAATAATCAACCCTTGAATAAGATTTATGAACCGCTGAGAAATATGAAAAATCTCTTGCTGTGGGATTAAGGAGCCTCCAGACGTCTACCAAATTATAGGACTGTATCAGATTATTAAGAATGATGCTGCTCTTTGATACATTAATTTGGGAGTGTTGCCGATCGAGGA
>NW_019502131.1:0-308 GCF_002814215.2 Seriola lalandi dorsalis | reverse complement strand
ATATCATGTTAAAATCCTTCCTGTAACATCTGAGTCTAGAACTCAGATCCTTCTACTTGCCCCTACAATTCGGTAAACCAGGTAAAATCAATTGTTTCTGAACTGTCTGCCGATGTTATTCAAACTGCTGATACTCTGTGTGTAATATTGTGTGATGACCTTTCCTTTCATCATCTGATGATAATCCTGAAAAGGTGATCTATCCTTTAAATCATCACAGAAAACCTTTTGTAAACCTGAAAGTAATGGTACAAATATCTGCTCCAGTCTGTTCAGCAGGAGGAAGTGTCACAGAGAGAAGAGAAAAT
>NW_019502130.1:0-308 GCF_002814215.2 Seriola lalandi dorsalis | reverse complement strand
TATAGTAACGCATAAAAACGTCAAAAAAGTCATAGTATAGTAAGGCATAAAATGTCCAAAAAATGTCATATTATGGTAAGGCATAATATGTCATAAAAATGTCATAGTATAGTAAGGCATTAAAAATAATAGTATAGTAAGGCATAAAATGTCATAAAAATGTCATAGTATAGTAAGGCATAAAATGTCAAAAAAATGTCATATTATGGTAAGGCATAATATGTCAGAAAAAAGGCATAGTATAGTAAGGCATTAAAAATAATAGTATAGTAAGGCATAAAATGTCATAATATAGTAAGATATAAAAA
>NW_019502129.1:0-308 GCF_002814215.2 Seriola lalandi dorsalis | reverse complement strand
AGCCACAACCTAAAAATAATCATATAGAAGCACAGCCATGAATATAATAATAATAATAATAATAATAATAATACTACCACTGCTAATAATAATAATAATAATAATAATAATAACCCCAGAAACACACTTCACTTCAGAGAAAATGATGGAAGAAATGCTAAATGAGAGATAGCATTTAGATTCAGAAGCTATAGGGGAACAGACGCTAGCCCAGGTATGATGTCATGACTTCAGCTCTCTGGTCATCACCTTGAGGTTGCCTGGCAACCAGCAGAGAATCTCAGCCAAATATAGTCCAGCACATAAAT
>NW_019502128.1:0-435 GCF_002814215.2 Seriola lalandi dorsalis | reverse complement strand
GTGTGTGTGTGTGTGTGTGTGTGTGTGTGTTTTCTGTCATTCCACACATTCATGGTTGAAACCGACACATTATGTGACACAGAGGGAATGATTGTGTTTGGACGTGATAACGATGCAGCAGAGAGAGAGACGGACACTGATCCCAGATCTGCACTGAGAGAAAATGTGATGGAAGAAAAAAAGAAAAAATCTCAAAACTGCCCAGCGCAGAAAAACATGTTTTTGTCGTTTCACATTAAAGCTCCTCCAGTGTAAAGGTCTGTGTCCATGTGTAGTGTGATTATAGATCAGCTCTAGCTTCTATATTAATACTGTGAAAGTATCAAAGCCTCAGTCCACAGAGAAATGCACACAGCCTGTATTCAGAAACTGAGCCTTAAAACCAGCCGTCAGGACTTCTGGAACTTTGTGATGTCACAACAAAGCAGCCACCAA
>NW_019502127.1:0-308 GCF_002814215.2 Seriola lalandi dorsalis | reverse complement strand
CACACACACACACACACACACACACAAAGCATGATGACTGAGTGGACCCTGTGTCAATCCCAGCATGCCTCTCTGCTATGAGGCAGGAGATTCTGTCATCACCACAGTTACTGTCAGGACGCATCATCAGTAGCCGTGGCAACTAATTAAGACCTGCCTGTCAGGTCTGTGGTCAGTGTGTATGTGTGGAAACATCTACGAACGCACAAACACATTCATATCATTAACTACCTACCATAAATACACACACACACACACACACACACACACACACACACACACACACACACACACACACACACACACAC
>NW_019502126.1:0-308 GCF_002814215.2 Seriola lalandi dorsalis | reverse complement strand
AAAAAAAGGCATAAAAAAGTCATAGTATATTAAGGCATAAAAAGTCATAGTATAGTAAGGCAAAAAAAAGGCATTATAAAGTGATAGTATAGTAAGGCATAAAAAGTCATAGTATAGTAAGGCAAAAAAAGGCATAAAAGCGTCATAGTATTGTATGGCATAAAAGCGTCATAGTATAGTCAGGGAAAAAAAAGGCATAAAAAAGTCACAGTATCGTAAGTTATAAAAGCGTCATAGTTAAGTAAGGCATAAAAAGTCATAAAAGCGTCATAGTATTGTATGGCATGAAAAGTCATAGTATAGTAAGG
>NW_019502125.1:0-613 GCF_002814215.2 Seriola lalandi dorsalis | reverse complement strand
GCTTGGTTTGGCTTTTTGTTTTTTCTGTTCGTCTTTTTCAATTTGGTTCGCCTTTTTTAATTTTGTCCCCATTTCACATGTAAACCTGTTTTTACTCCATTTTAACCCTATTTTAACCATTAATAGTATATCAATGTTATTATATATGAACTTTTAACCTTTTTTAAGATATTAATGTTATCAAATCTATATATTGTATTGTATTTAATCTATTTATTGTATTTTAATGTTTATTATAAATCCTATTTATTGTATTTAACCTATTTATTGTATTTAACCTGTTTATTGTCCCTTAATGTTTTTAACCCTGTTTATTAATTGTACCCTTATCAATTTTAATACTATTTAATATCCAATCATAAATTTTTGAAAAAATCTTTTATAAATTATAAATATATATATTTTTTTACTTTTACAGATTTTCAAATGTAATATGGGGGATTTGGGTTGGAGTTAGGATTAGGGTTAGGTTTAGGATTGGGGTTAGGATTAAGGTTAAGATTAGGGTTAGGTTTAGGATTGGGGTTAGGATTAAGGTTAAGATTAGGGTTAGGTTTAGGAATGGGGTTAGGAATAAGGTTAAGGTTAGGATTAGGGCTGGGATTGGGGTAAT
>NW_019502124.1:0-308 GCF_002814215.2 Seriola lalandi dorsalis | reverse complement strand
GTCATAGTATAGTAAGGCATAAAATAGTTTTTAAAAAGTCATAGTATAGTAAGGCATAAAATAGTTTTTAAAAAGTCATAGTATAGTAAGGCATAAAATAGTTTTTAAAAAGTCATAGTATAGTAAGGCATAAAAAAGTTTTTTTTAAAAGTCACAGTATAGTGAGGCATAAAAAAGTTTTAGTATAGTAAGGAATAAAAAAGTCATAGTATAGTAAGGCATAAAAAAGTTTTAGTATAGTAAAGCATAAAAAAGTTTATAAAACGTCATAGTATAGTAAGGAATAAAAAAGTCATAAAAAAGTCATA
>NW_019502123.1:0-308 GCF_002814215.2 Seriola lalandi dorsalis | reverse complement strand
AAGGCAAAAAACGTCTTAATATAGTGAGGCAAAAAAAATTTCAAAAAACTTAATAGTATAGTAAGGCAAAAAACGTCATAGTATAGCAAGGCAAAAAATTAAAAAAAAAGTCATAGTATAGTAAGGCAAAAAAAGTCAAAAGACGTCATAGTATAGCAAGGCAAAAAATGTAAAAAAAAGTCATAGTATAGTAAGGCAAAAAATGTCAAAAAAAGTCATAGTATTGTAAGGCAAGAAAAAGTCATAGTATAGCAAGGCAAAAAACGTCTTAATATAGTGAGGCAAAAAAAATTTCAAAAAACTTAATA
>NW_019502121.1:0-1244 GCF_002814215.2 Seriola lalandi dorsalis | reverse complement strand
ATTCTACGTCGTTGTTTCGTCCGGAAGGAGAAAATAATGCACATAAAGGAAGAACTCCTGGCTTTAGAGTGAACCAGATATGGAGGTAAACATCCCATACCAGCTGAGCTGAAGAAGCACCTGGATGCAGAGGCTAAGCTAAAGGCTAGCAGATGGAGATATACACCTTTATACCTGGCTAACAGGTGTGATGAACTGGAGGCACTTGTGAAGAACCAGCGAGCACATCGTGAGTGTCGTCTCATGTGTTTCACGGAGACCCGGTGAAACGACAACACTCCCGGCCGTTGTGTGGATTTACCCGGCTTCACTGCAGCACGAGCGGACAGAGGCGCCGGAGCAAGCGGGAAGAATAAAGGTGGAGGACTGGTTCTGCTTGTGAACAATAGATGGTTCAACCCCGGTCACATCCCAGTGAAGAAGATCCGCTGTCGGGATATTGAACTGTTGGCAGTCGGTCTTAGACCGTATCATGTACCGAGACACTTCTGTCACATCGTCGCCATTGTTGTTTACATTCAACCACGAGCGGAGCTGGAGTCGCGTGTGACGTCATTCACGAGACAGTAGCAAGAGTACAACAATGAGCTGATGGACACATGAATTTCCCCTCGGGGATAAATAAACTATCTATTCCTATTTAAATGAACATTTTGCTGTAAATACAACGGACGTTTCCTAGAATATTCAATATCAGGTCTAAACATCTTGTTTGGTTTTACTGGATATTTCTGATGCTAAATGTTTTAAACATATTTCATTTTATTGCTAACATCAATTTTATCACCAGTTAACACTTTTTTAAATGCTCAAATTTTGTTATTAAAGTAAAGTATTGTTCTGAAATGACCAGTCTGTGGGTTAATATTGGCAGACTTACCAAAATAAGAGCAGAACAGTAAAAACTGTTGTACAAAACACCTTAAGGTTTCATTAAAATGTTCACTTAAGTATTTAAGGTTTTCTTATTATTTTGGTCTCATATTTAAGAAATCACTTAAAGTCATTTAAACCATTGCACAAACCCCTTAAGTTAAGATTTTACAAACACATTTTGTGCTTTACTTCATATTTAAAATATTGAAGTTTTTCTCCACTATATTTTCTTCATTTAAATAAGTTAAAATGTTCTTTGCAGATTAAGATTTAAAATAAGTTACACTCATACTGAATGATCAATATTCAACATGGATAAATATGATTAGGAAATATTATATATGTCATGTCATATGATTATATCTAAG
>NW_019502120.1:0-387 GCF_002814215.2 Seriola lalandi dorsalis | reverse complement strand
TATTTTTGATGTTTTATGCCATACTATACTATGACGTTTTTTGTTTTTTTTCTGCCAGATGTTTTTTGGCATTTTTGTGCCTTACTATACTATCTCGTTTGATACCTGACCATACTATGATGTTTTTATGACCTTTTATGCCTTAATATACTTTAATGTATATTTGATGTTTTATGCCATACTATACTATGACGTTTTTTGGTGTTTTTCTGCGTAATTATATTGTTTCCACTCATGCCTTACCATACTATGATGTTTTTATGACCTTTTATGCCTTAATATACTATGATGTATTTTTGATGTTTTATGCCATACTATACTATGACGTTTTTTGGTGTTTTTCTGCCAAACTAAACTTAGATGTTTTTTGGCATTTTTGTGCCTTAC
>NW_019502119.1:0-527 GCF_002814215.2 Seriola lalandi dorsalis | reverse complement strand
CCAACACAGAACAGTTTCCATTCTGTTCTCACCTGTCCAACTGACTGTTTCTGACTGTTTCTTCTTACAGTGTCCATAGGTCTCAGATCTCATCTTTAGTGAGTGTGATATTATTATCACTGATAGAAAAGATACCATTAAGAAAACAAGAGACAACTTTTATTCGACTAAAAGGAATCTTTCAGCCTTGACATGTGTGTCAATTCATGTGTATACGAGTTTGTGTGTGTGTGTGTGTGTGTGCGCGTGTGTGTCTGTGTGTGTGTGTGTGTGTGTGTGTGTGTGTGTGTGTAAAAGCAGTCTTTCCAAGTTCAGAGTTCACCAGAGGAACATGCAGAGTGATCCAGTGGAGAGAGCAGGTTTGATCAGAACCTACACTGAGATCAATTAGTGATGTGAGGTAATTTGATAACTTTGTCATGGTTTGTCCTCCATACATACCTGCCTTCAGTAGTTTTCACTCACTACTCCCTTGCTCACCCCAGCTGCCAACCACACCCACCTCGTCAGTCACTCCATTCACCTGT
>NW_019502118.1:0-308 GCF_002814215.2 Seriola lalandi dorsalis | reverse complement strand
ATTTTGTAGCCTTTTAAATATTATCACATTTTCCTTTTTGAAGATCTGGTCAATGCCAGTCTCCTCTAAAGTTATCCAGCCAAAGTGCCTTAGATTTTATAACGCAACCCGCAAGAGACGCCAGCAGAGACACATCTGCACGACCGCCTGCAGAGAAGCCGAGCAGAAATCAAGAGTTCCCGAGACAGAAAGTCTCCTGGCAAACTCCACCAGAGCTGAACCGCTGAGACACCGGCAGAATCCGTCATCGTGATAACGGGACACGGCCTCCAGGAGAATCCACCTCGATCCCGCGTCTCCAGGGTTAC
>NW_019502117.1:0-511 GCF_002814215.2 Seriola lalandi dorsalis | reverse complement strand
TACTATGACGTTTTTATGCCTTACTATACTATGACGTTTTTATACCCTACTATACTATGATGTTTTTTATGCCGTACTATACTATGACATTTCTATGCCTTATTATACTATGACGTTTTCATGCCTTACCATACTATGACGTTTTTACTCCTCACTATACTATGACATTTCTATGCCTTATTATACTGTGACGTTTTTATGCCTTACTATACTATGACGTTTTTATACCCTACTACACTATGACGTTTTTATGACTTACTATACTATGACGTTTTTGTGCCTTACTATACTATGACGTTTTTATGCCTTTCCATACAATTAAGTTTTTATGCCTTACTATACTATGACGTTTCTATGCCTTATTATACTATGACGTTTTTATGCCTCACTATACTATGACGTTTTTAAGACTTACTATACTATGACAATTTTAAGACTTACTATACTATGACGTTTTTATACCTTACTATACTATGACGTTTTTATGCCTTACTATACTATGACGTTTTTA
>NW_019502116.1:0-308 GCF_002814215.2 Seriola lalandi dorsalis | reverse complement strand
GTTATTGGTTAGTGATCAATGGACAATGAAGGAACTGATCATTTTAAGCCTTCAGAGCTGCAGAGATGTTGTAGCTCGTGTTCTAATGAGTGAAATGCCTGAACTGTGTTGGTTGTATTGGCTGAGTAATGACACAGTGGAAGCAGACAGACAGACAGACAGACGGACAGACAGACAGACAGACAGACAGACAGCAGGTAAACGAACATCAGATGTACACAACAATATGAGCTTCTGACTCGACCTTCTGTGTGTTTCATATCGGAGACGCTGCTAAATTCTCCTCCAGTATTTAGCATGGTCTAGTT
>NW_019502115.1:0-364 GCF_002814215.2 Seriola lalandi dorsalis | reverse complement strand
ATAGTAAGGCATAAAAAGTAAAAAAAATATCATAGTATAGTAAGGCATAAAAAGTCATAAAAATGTCATAGTATAGTAAGGTGTAAAAAGTCATAAAAATGTCATAGTATAGTAAGGCATAAAAAGTAAAAAAAATATCATAGTATAGTAAGGCGTAAAAAGGCATAAAAGCGTCATAGTATAGTAAGGCGTAAAAATTCATAAAAATGTCATAGTATAGTAAGGCATAAAAAGGCATAAAAGCGTCATAGTATAGTAAGGCATAAAAATGTCATAGTATAGTAAGGCATAAAAAGTAAAAAAAAATATCATAGTATAGTATGGCTAATAATATCATAGTATAGTAAGGCATAAAAAGGCATAA
>NW_019502113.1:0-308 GCF_002814215.2 Seriola lalandi dorsalis | reverse complement strand
AACTGTCAGAAAGTATCAGTCAGCACAAACTTTAATGCACTTTAACTGTTGCACAATCGTGGAAGCTACTGTACTTACTGTAGTTACTGTAGTTACTGTAGTTACTGTGGTTACTGTAGTTACTGTAGTTACTGTAGTTACTGTAGTTACTGCAGTTACTGTAGTTACTGTGGTTACTGTAGTTACTGTAGTTACTGTGGTTACTGTAGTTACTGCAGTTACTGTAGTTACTGTGGTTACTGTAGTTACTGCAGTTACTGTAGTTACTGTGGTTACTGTAGTTACTGTAGTTACTGTGGTTACTGTAG
>NW_019502112.1:0-308 GCF_002814215.2 Seriola lalandi dorsalis | reverse complement strand
CATACAAACAAACAAGCCCAGAGACAGAGATACACACTGTATATATATATATATATATATATATATATACTGTAAAAATACTGCCAGACACACATTCACACACACAGACAGTTGGACTTGACCAGTAGTCTGGGAGCTGATAGCTGCATATCTGCTGTGTTGAGTAAGGGCCTGCAGTCCCCCCTCTCCCCAAGTGAGCAGAAAGGATAAACACAGCTCTGGATAAACCTCTCTCTCATGGTTTCTGTCCCTTTCACACACACACACACACACATATACACAAATGCACACATAAACACACACACACA
>NW_019502111.1:0-494 GCF_002814215.2 Seriola lalandi dorsalis | reverse complement strand
CCCCCCAAACCAGTCACAGTCCAAAACTGACTCCCACCGGTGGTTTCCTCTCTCAAAAAAATGGCCAATTCAAATTCGACCCGAAAAAATTGAAAGAAAAAAAGGAAAGAAAAAAAAAGAAACCAAAGTGGGCTCTTTCTTTAGGATTCAGCAGTCTGGCTGCTTTTTCTGCGCTGATCATTTCCTTTGAAAAAGATCAGTAGACAGACGTGACAATTAACAATTACCTATTTACAGCATTGTTTATAAGGTCAGCGCAGAAAGGGGTGCAGAAGCGTCCTAAAAAAAAAAAAAAAAAAAAAAAAAAACCCTGAGAACGCCTATTGGATAAAATTAAGGATATCCGTCCCACTGCAACCATCACACGCGTCGCATCAGGACAATCGGGTTGCCATAGCCTGCTCTAAAAATCGCAGAGCATATGGTGCACACTGTTTTCTACCAAGAAGAATGGGAAGAATGGGAAGAATCCACGAGATGCTATATCCCCCCCC
>NW_019502110.1:0-686 GCF_002814215.2 Seriola lalandi dorsalis | reverse complement strand
ATGCCTTACTATACTATGACATTTTTATGACGTATTATGCCTTACCATAATATGAAATTTTTTTTGACATTTTATGCCTTACTATACTATGACTTTTTTGACGTTTTTATATCTTACTATATTATGACATTTTATGCCTTACTATACTATTATTTTTAATGCCTTACTATACTATGACATTTTTATGAAATATTATGCCTTACCATAATATGACATTTTTTTGACATTTTATGCCTTACTATACTATGACTTTTTTTTATGTTTTTATATCTTACTATATTATGACATTTTATGCCTTACTATACTATTATTTTTAATGCCTTACTATACTATGACATTTTTATGACATATTATGCCTTACCATAATATGACATTTTTTTGACATTTTATGCCTTACTATACTATGACTTTTTTAATGCCTTACTATACTATGACATTTTTATGACATATTATGCCTTACCATAATATGACATTTTTTTGACATTTTATGCCTTACTATACTATGACATTTTTATGACATTTTATGCCTTACTATACTATTATTTTTAATGCCTTACTATACTATGACATTTTTATGACATATTATGCCTTACCATAATATGACATTTTTTTGACATTTTATGCCTTACTATACTATGACATTTTTATGACATTTTATGCCTTACTATACTATTATTTTTAATGCC
>NW_019502109.1:0-308 GCF_002814215.2 Seriola lalandi dorsalis | reverse complement strand
TGTCTTTCTCTTCTTAGAGAAGTATCTGAACAAGCTCATCTGAAAATGCTGTCGGCAGTTAATACATAATGACATGTAGATATTAGCTTAATGCTATCAATTAGTTTACCCAAGTTAGCGTCACTGAGTTGGCTAATAAGTCTACCTTTTCTCCGGTAATTCGCTGCCTTATTCCTCACGACTTCACTTCTCTGACTCTGACCTGGTGCCTGACTTCACTTTCAAGGCCGCGCTCTCTCTAATTAACTCCAATAGGATCCCCCAAACTCTAAAAGATAGCTTAAAACCCTATTTAAGGGGGAGAGAAG
>NW_019502108.1:0-308 GCF_002814215.2 Seriola lalandi dorsalis | reverse complement strand
TGACGTTATTTTGCCATTTTTTCAGAGTGACATTTTTGACGTTTATATACCTTACTATACTATGACATTTTTTTAAATTTTTATGCCTGACTATACTATGACGTTTTTTGAAGTTTTTTGCCTTACTATACATGACATTTTTTTGCCTCACTATACTATGAAATTTTTTTTGACGTTTTTATGCCTGACTATACTATGACGTTATTTTGACATTTTTTTACAGTGACGTTTTTTTACGTTTATATACCTTAATATACTATGACATTTTTTGACGTTTTTATGCTTTACTATACTATGACGCTTTTTGA
>NW_019502107.1:0-308 GCF_002814215.2 Seriola lalandi dorsalis | reverse complement strand
AAAAACGTCATAGTATATTAAGGCATAAAAAGTCACAAAAATGTCATAACATAGGAAGGCATAAAAACGACATAGTATAGTAAGGCACAAAAACGTCATAGTATATTAAGGCATAAAAAGTCACAAAAATGTCATAGTATAGGAAGGCATAAAAACGACATAGTATAGTAAGGCCCAAAAAGTCATAGTATAGTAAGGCATGAAAAGTCAAAAAAAGGTCATAGTATAGTAAGGTATAAAAAGTAAAAAAAACGACATAGTATAGTAAGGCATAAAAACGACATAGTATAGTAAGGCATAAAAAGTCA
>NW_019502106.1:0-308 GCF_002814215.2 Seriola lalandi dorsalis | reverse complement strand
TTAATCATATTGTGAGGTTACATTAGATAGAGCTCATTCCTCTTCATCATATGACAGGTCTATACATTTCACATACACAATGAATGGTCCCCAGATCCTTTCGAATACATCTCGTTTCCTTTTGCATATATAAGTAATTCTTTCTAAAGGAAGAGTTGCTAACATTTGCCTGATCCAATATTTTACACTTGGCCTGGTAGTTTTTTTCCAAAACATTGCTATCAATCTTTTGGCATGCAGAAGGCATAAATCAATCATTATACTTTCACTTTTGGTATATTTGTGATTTTGGGGATACAATCCTAAAA
>NW_019502105.1:0-434 GCF_002814215.2 Seriola lalandi dorsalis | reverse complement strand
TATGCCTTACTATACTATGACGTTTTTTGACGTTTTCATGCCTTACTATACTATGGCGTTTTTTGACATTTTTATGCCTTATTATAGTATGACGTTTCATGCCTTAACATCTGATGACATTCTTTGACGTTTTTATGCCTTACTATACTATGACATTTTTTGACGTTTTTATGCCTTACTATACTATGACGTTTTTTGATGTTTTTATTCCCTACTATACTATGATGGTTTTTTTGACGTTTTTTGACGTTTTTATACCTTACTATACTATGGTATTTTATGCCTTATTATACTATGACGTTTTATGCCTTAACATCCGATAACGTTCTTTGACGTTTTTATGCCTTACTATACTATGGTATTTTATGCCTTATTATACTATGACGTTTTATGCCTTAACATCCGATAACGTTCTTTGACGTTTTTATGCCTTA
>NW_019502104.1:0-308 GCF_002814215.2 Seriola lalandi dorsalis | reverse complement strand
AATAATAATAATAATAATAATAATAATAATATGACCTAACATTGTGCCCGTTGAAGCTACAAAATATACAAAATTGTAATTTTTTTTCAATCAAGGTCACTCATTTAAAAACATATTTACAGCTCATAATGACAGTCAATGTTAAACAGGCCTCAGCAGAGGGACCGGGTGGGAATAGTACATGTGGTGGGGAAAAGCCACGAGTGACTGGCTCCCCGGTGAGTTTGCAGCGGGGCCACCGCTTGTTTCTGGGGCTCCGTTCTCGTGGTAAAGTATGGGAACCCGCACAATCCTCTGCGCCGCCGCAT
>NW_019502103.1:0-308 GCF_002814215.2 Seriola lalandi dorsalis | reverse complement strand
TGTTCCAGTGATAGACACAGAGTTATTTTACCTCTGTATGATACTCATTCAAAACGCACTCATACAGAATGTAAAGAGCTGCTTCCAGCACCAGTATTTTTAGATTGAAACAGACAATAAAAAAAAAAATGGACCTCTCTCTTTATGTGTTACAGTTCTCCAGAATTATTACTGAAGTAATGAGTCGATTAATCAATTATTTCATACAAATCATATGTTGTTTTTTTTTTGTTGTTTTTTTATCATGGTTAAGTCAAGAAAGTTTAAGGACAAATGCCAAACCGTCACTGATTCTAGCTTCTATGCAA
>NW_019502102.1:0-346 GCF_002814215.2 Seriola lalandi dorsalis | reverse complement strand
GCCTTACTATACTATGACATTTTTATGACTTTTTATGCCTTACTATACTATGACATTTTTATGCCTTAGTATACTGACATTTTCATGATTTTTTCTGCCTTACTATACTATGACATTTTTATGACTTTTTGTGCCTTACTGTACTATGACCTTTTTATGCCTTAGTATACTATGACATTTTCATGACTTTTTATGCCTTACTATTCTATGACATTTTCATGACTTTTTGTGCCTTACTATACTATGACATTTTTATGACTTACTATACTATGACGTTTTCATGACTTTTTGTGCCTTACTGTACTATGACATTTTTATGACATTTTTATGCCTCAATATACCATTA
>NW_019502101.1:0-308 GCF_002814215.2 Seriola lalandi dorsalis | reverse complement strand
AAACTCCTCAGCTGCGCCTCTCCGCGTTCACTCTCTGCTGCTGCTTCTGCTGCTGCTGTGGAGGAGGAAGAGGAAGAGGAGGAGGAAGAGGAGGAGGAGGAGGAAACCGGAGAAACCGTCGAAAGCGATTCAAACGCACAGACAGCGGCACGAAATGGAAGTAGCGCTTTGTTTACCTCCCTTCACATGCCTGCGGATGAAGGGTGATGATGATGATGCTGATGGCGCATCCTTTTCATTTGCATATGTAAAAAACGTGTGAGGGGTGGTGCAGATTTTTTTTTTTTCTTTTTTTTTGGGGGGGGGGG
>NW_019502100.1:0-308 GCF_002814215.2 Seriola lalandi dorsalis | reverse complement strand
CTCTGTCTGAGTCTCTGTGTCTGTCTCTCTGTCTCTTTGTCTGTCTCTCTGAGTCTCTGTGTCTGTCTCTCTGTCTCTGTGTCTGTCTCTCTGAGTCTCTGTGTCTGTCTCTCTGTCTCTTTGTCTGTCTCTCTGAGTCTCTGTCTGAGTCTCTGTGTCTGTCTCTGTGTCTGTCTCTCTGAGTCTCTGTGTCTGTCTCTCTGTCTCTGTGTCTGTCTCTCTGAGTCTCTGTCTGAGTCTCTGTGTCTGTCTCTCTGAGTCTCTGTCTGTCTCTCTGTCTCTGTGTCTGTCTCTCTGAGTCTCTGTCT
>NW_019502099.1:0-537 GCF_002814215.2 Seriola lalandi dorsalis | reverse complement strand
CTTACTATACTATGACATTTTTATGATTTTTTTATGCCTTAGTATACTATGACGTTTTTATGCTTTTTTATGCCAAACTATACTATGACTTTTTTACGCCTTACTATACTATGTCATTTTTGTGATTTTTTTATGCCGAATTGTACTGTGTGGTTTTTATGCCTTTTTAATCCTTACTATACTAATTCTTTTTATGCCTTTTAATGCCATACTATACTGTGACATTTTTATGCCTTATTATACTGTGTTGTATTTCTGCCTTTTTATGCCTTACTATACTATGACGTTTTTATGACTTTTTACGCCTTACAATAATGTGACGTTTTTATGCTTTTTTATGCCAAACTATACTATGACTTTTTTATGCCTTACTATACTATGTCGTTTCTGTGACTTTTTATGCCTTAATATACAGTGTTTATTTTTATGCCTTTTTATGCCTTAATATACAATGTCCTTTTTACGCCTTTTTATGCCTTAATATACAATGTCCTTTTTACGCTTTTTTATGACCTTTTATGCCTTACAATAATGTGA
>NW_019502098.1:0-415 GCF_002814215.2 Seriola lalandi dorsalis | reverse complement strand
AGTATGGTAAGGCATCAAATGAAATAGTACAGTAAGGCATGAAAATGACAAAAAACGTCATAGTATAGTATGCCATAAAAATGTCAAAAAACGTCATAGTATAGCATGGCATAAAACGTCAAAAAAACATGATAGTTTATTAAGGCATGAAACGTCATAAAAACATCATAGTATGGTAATGCATCAAATGAAATAGTACAGTAAGGCATGAAAATGACAAAAAACGTCATAGTATAGTATGGCATAAAACGTCAAAAAAACATGATAGTTTATTAAGGCATGAAACGTCATAAAAACATCATAGTATGGTAATGCATCAAATGAAATAGAATAATAAGGCTTAAAAATGCCAATAAATGTCATATTATAGTATGGCATAAAAATGTCAAAAAACGTCATAGTATAGCATGGCATA
>NW_019502097.1:0-343 GCF_002814215.2 Seriola lalandi dorsalis | reverse complement strand
ACATGCACACTTCTTTTATTATTATTATTGTCAGAATACATCATGTTAAATGTTTTTAGTTTTTTATGTTAGCGATTAATTCAGTAAAATTTATTATATCATGAAATATTGGTTTAATACTGAATATCTTATAACTGTCATATTTTAAATAATGGTAATAATGTCTTTTTGTTAAAAAAATAACCTAAAAATATTGTAAATACATTAATATAATATCATGAAGACACATATATTCTGAGCTGATGATTTATAAAAGTGAAATATGAATATAAAGAATTGAAATAGTGTTTCCATCTTTGACTTTGTTGAACTTGATCTTTCTCTGATGATATACATCATATAT
>NW_019502096.1:0-308 GCF_002814215.2 Seriola lalandi dorsalis | reverse complement strand
TGTGTGTGTTTGTGTGTCACGGGGGTCACTGAAGATGGCAGGCGTGTAATCAGTGCTGTGGTGTGTATGGCCGTGTGTGTGTGAGTGTGTGTGTGTGTGTGTTGTGAGGTGAAAGAGATTAGCTACAGGCTTGCTCTCTCTCCCTCCGCAGCACTCCTCTTTTCTCTCGTTCCCTCGCTCAGAATACCAGTCGGCTTGTTTACGGGGGCCAACTGACGCCAAGACCCCAGCTCACACTCCGTACGACCCCGACACACACAGACGCTCTCACACACACACACACACACACACACACACACACACACACA
>NW_019502095.1:0-527 GCF_002814215.2 Seriola lalandi dorsalis | reverse complement strand
GTTTTCATGACTTATTTTTTCTTATTATACTATGACTTTTTATGACTTTTTTGCCATACTATACTATGACGTTTTTTATGATTTTCATACCATAATATACTTTGAAGTTCATTGGCATTTTCTACGCCTTACTATACTGTTGTTTTATTCCTTACCATACTATGACGTTTTTATGACCTTTTATGCCTTAATATAATATTATGTTTTTTTGACATTTTATGCCATACTATACTATGACATTTTTAACGATTTTTATGCCTTACTATACTATGAAGTTTTTGGGCATTTTTTTTGACTTACTATACTATTTCATTTGATGCCTTACCATACTATGACGTTTTTATGACCTTTTATGCCTTAATATACTATGATGTTTTTTTGACATTTTATGCCATACTATACTATGACGTTATTTATGATTTTTATGCCTTTCTATACTATGACGTTTTCATGACTTTTTATGCCTTACTATATTATGACTTTTCAAATGACTTTTCATACCTTATTATGCTATAACATTTTTCTCA
>NW_019502094.1:0-449 GCF_002814215.2 Seriola lalandi dorsalis | reverse complement strand
TTTTTATGCCTTATTATACAAGGCCTTACTATACTATGAAGTTTTTTGACATTTTTATGTTTTACTATACTATGCAGTTTTTTGACATTTTTATGCCTTACTATACTATGCCTTACAATGCTATGAAATTTTATAATCTATTTATGCCTTATTATACTATGACATTTTTTGACGTTTTTATGCCTTACTATACTATGCCTTAGTATACCATGAAGTTTTTTGACATTTTAATGCTTTATTATACTATGCCGTTTTTTGACATTTTTATGCCTTACTATACTATGCCTTACAATGCTATGAAATTTCATGATGTTTTTATGCCTTATTATACTATGACGTTTTTTGACATTTTTATGCCTTACTATACAATGCCATACTATACTATGAAGTTTTTTGACATTTTTATGTCTTACTACACTAATCCTTTTTTTGACGTTTTTATGCCTTAC
>NW_019502093.1:0-308 GCF_002814215.2 Seriola lalandi dorsalis | reverse complement strand
ATTTCATTTGATGCCTTAACATACTATGACGTTTTTATGACCTTTTATGCCTTAATATACTATGATTTTTTTTGACATTTTATGCCATAGTATACTATGACGTCTTTTGACATTTTTATGCCTTACTGTACTATATTGTTTTATTCCTTACCATACTATGACGTTTGTATAACCTTTTATGCATTAATATACTATGACGTCTTTTGACATTTTTATGCTATACTATACAATGACGTTTTTTGTCATTTTTATGCCATCCAATACAATCTCATTTGATGCCTTACCATACTATGACGTTTTTATGACCT
>NW_019502092.1:0-308 GCF_002814215.2 Seriola lalandi dorsalis | reverse complement strand
TAGCAGCAGCTCCAAGATGGAGTCTTGTTTGATGACGGCGCCCTTCAGGAGACAACGAAGATTTCAGGGGGGGGGGGTTGAAATAAGTTTTCAGGACAAAACAATATTTAGATTTTTCCATTAAAGTTTGTGAGTCAGGTGAAGCTGCACAGGAACCTGTTCTCCACCAGGTGTCCCAAAGTGCAGACGACCAAAAAAGGGAGCAGGTACAAAATAAAGTTTAAAGACAAAACTGAAACTACAAAATAAAACCAGACAGGAACAAAAAGCAGAACCAAACACTGAACAACAAGAGAACAATAATCCAC
>NW_019502091.1:0-308 GCF_002814215.2 Seriola lalandi dorsalis | reverse complement strand
ATGGATTAGTGATTATTGTATGGATCAGTGATTATCGTATGGATTAGTGATTATAGTATGGATTAGTGATTATTGTATGGATCAGTGATTATCGTATGGATTAGTGATTATAGTATGGATTAGTGATTATTGTATGGATCAGTGATTATCGTATGGATTAGTGATTATAGTATGGATTAGTGATTATAGTATGGATTAGTGATTATAGTATGGATTAGTGATTATTGTATGGATTAGTGATTATCGTATGGATTAGTGATTATAGTATGGATTAGTGATTATAGTATGGATTAGTGATTATAGTATGG
>NW_019502090.1:0-392 GCF_002814215.2 Seriola lalandi dorsalis | reverse complement strand
AGTATAGTATAGTACAGTATAGTACAGTATAGTATAGTATAGTACAGTACAGTATAGTATAGTATAGTATAGTATAGTACAGTATAGTATAGTACAGTATAGTATAGTACAGTACAGTATAGTACAGTATAGTACAGTATAGTACAGTACAGTATAGTATAGTACAGTATAGTACAGTATAGTATAGTACAGTATAGTACAGTATAGTATAGTATAGTATAGTATAGTACAGTACAGTATAGTATAGTACAGTATAGTACAGTATAGTATAGTATAGTATAGTACAGTATAGTATAGTATAGTATAGTATAGTATAGTATAGTATAGTATAGTATAGTACAGTATAGTACAGTATAGTATAGTATAGTATAGTACAGTATAGTACAGTATAG
>NW_019502089.1:0-308 GCF_002814215.2 Seriola lalandi dorsalis | reverse complement strand
GGTGTATGTTGTGTGTATTAGTGTGTGCGTGTGTGTGTGTATGTGTGTGTGCGTGTGTGTGTGTGTGTGTGTGCGTGCATATGGGTGTGTGTGTGTGAATTTGTGGGCCTTTGGGCTGGTCAGATAGGGCAGGCCAAGCATTGAGCTACTGCAGGGTGTAGGATGTAATGATGTCAGCTCAGAGAGTCACACACAACCCTCTGCTGATTAATGACGCTGTCTGACCTGCTCCCAGGCTCTATCTAAACCTGCCCACGGACACACACACACACACACACACACACACACACACACACACACACACACAC
>NW_019502088.1:0-346 GCF_002814215.2 Seriola lalandi dorsalis | reverse complement strand
AAAAAAAGTCATAAAAACGTCATAGTATACTATGGCATAAAAATTTCAAAAAACGTCATAGTATACTATGACATCATTTGTTATAAAAAGGTCATAGTATACTATGGCATAAAATGTCAAAAAAACATAAAAGTATACTATGGCATAAAATGTCAAAAAAACATAATAGTATACTATGGCATAAAATGTCAAAAAAACATAATAGTATACTATGGCATAAAATGTCAAAAAAACATCATAGTATAGTATGGCATAAAACGTCAAAAAACGTCATAGTATAGTATGGCAAAAAAAGTTGTAAAAACGTCATAGTATAGTATGGCATAAAAATGTCAAAAAACGTCAT
>NW_019502087.1:0-308 GCF_002814215.2 Seriola lalandi dorsalis | reverse complement strand
AAATGCTCACAGCCTGTATTCAGAAACTGAGCCTTAAAACCAGCCGTCAGGACTTCTGGAACTTTGTGAGTAACTACTTTGCAAAAAAGTAGTTACTGCTCTCAGCCCCAAGCCCCGCCCACCTGGACCCACCATCTAAGGATGGTTTCTCCGTGTTTACCTGCAATTCTCTGATATTTTTTATTGGATCACTAGGAAAACAGTCAGCCAATCAGAAGAGAGGCTCAGAGCCTCCTCTCTTCTGATTCTACATCAATGTAATATTTCAGTTTTATCTTTTCAGACCCCTTAAGAGTTTGTCTATAACT
>NW_019502086.1:0-398 GCF_002814215.2 Seriola lalandi dorsalis | reverse complement strand
AGTAAGGCATAAAAACGTCATAGTATACTAAGGCATAAAAATGTAATTGAAGCATAAATGCCTTATAGTATAGTAGGCATAGAAACGTCATAGTATACTAAGGCATAAAAATGTCATAGTATAGTAGGCATAAAAACGTCATAGTATAGTAAGGCATAAAAACTTCATAGTATACTAAGGCATAAAAACGTCATAGTATAGTAAGGCCGGAAACGTCATAGTATAGTAAGGCATAAAAACGTCATAGTATACTAAGGCATAAAAATGTCATAGCATAGTAGGCATAAAAACGTCATAGTATACTAAGGCATAAAAACGTCATAGCATACTAAGGCATAAAAATTTCATAGTATAGTAAGGCGTAAAAACGTCATAGTATACTAAGGCATAAAAATGTC
>NW_019502085.1:0-308 GCF_002814215.2 Seriola lalandi dorsalis | reverse complement strand
CGTCATAGTATAGTATGGCATAAAAACAGCAAAAAACATCAAAATATAATATGGCATAAAAACAGCAAAAAACGTCATAGTATAGTATTGCATAAAAACGTCATAGTATAATATGGCATAAAAACAGCAAAAAAATGTCATAGTACAGTATGGCATAAAAACAGCAAAAAACGTCATAGTATAGTATTGCATAAAAACGTCATAGTATAATATGGCATAAAAACAGCAAAAAAATGTCATAGTACAGTATGGCATAAAAACAGCAAAAAACGTCATAGTATAGTATTGCATAAAAACGTCATAGTATA
>NW_019502084.1:0-438 GCF_002814215.2 Seriola lalandi dorsalis | reverse complement strand
ATGCCTAATGGACAATCTTTTGTGATATATCATGGATTAATATGCTAAAATATCCTTTATATGATGCATACCAAGAGCTTGTGATGTAGAAGTATTGTTGTACAATGGTCAGGACTGCTACCTCACACTGGCAAGGTCATGGGTTCAATCCCTGGTTTGGGGCTTTACTGTCCTGTGGTCCTTTTTGGGCATTTTTAAGCCTTACTATACTATGACGTTTTTTGAAATTTTATGGCATACTATACTATGACGTTTTTTGCCATTTTTATTCTCTACTATAATATGACGTTTTTTGCTATAATATGACTTTTATGGCATTTTTATGCCTTACTATACTGTGACGTTTTATGCCTTATTATACTATGACGTTTTTTGAAATTTTATGCCATACTATACTATGACTTTTTTTGCCATTTTTATTCTCTACTATAATATGAC
>NW_019502083.1:0-308 GCF_002814215.2 Seriola lalandi dorsalis | reverse complement strand
GATCTCCCATAGCCATCTGGTAACCTACAGTGAATTGCAAATGGTAAATGCTATGGTTTATTATTAATGTAATCAAAACAAATTAGTGATTAGTTTGTCCAGTGAGAATGCTACCTGTGGTATCTCCTAGCAGCAGATATTCTCAGCTTCTGTGGGCATGGTTGCACAGTTTCCACAGGAGCATCTATCCAAAATATAGAGAAAAATGGAAACATTCACCAAAATATAAAGCTTTTGAAATTCAAACACTGACAGACAGTGGAGCTAAGGTGGGTAAGAAGTAAGCTTGGCTACATATCAAGCGCATA
>NW_019502082.1:0-308 GCF_002814215.2 Seriola lalandi dorsalis | reverse complement strand
CGCACACACACACACACACACACACACACACACACACACACACACCGTCATGTCTGTGGTACAGCTCTTAAAGATGGAATTTAATATCGACACACTCAGGTTGAGCTGTAATCCGCCCTCCTCGCAGGTTATCCGCAGGTCGTGTCGAGCTGATCGTGGAAAGGTAACAGAGAGAAAAGAGTGAAATCAGATATGTTGGTTTAAGTTCAGCGATGCGATAAGATCAAAACATCTTTTGTCAGCTGATTCATTACAGATCAGCCTTTGAGACTTTCACTAGAACATGGACCCGACTAAAAGCACATGTG
>NW_019502081.1:0-308 GCF_002814215.2 Seriola lalandi dorsalis | reverse complement strand
CATGCCAAAAGGCCACATTTGTCTTGACTGTGATAAAGCACGTTCCTCTATTATTACCTCAGTTCTGTTCATATCCAACGTCCACATCCATCCAAAAGGAATGAAAAGCAATTGAACTGATTCATAGTTTTGCGGACAGTCATCATGACATAATTTAAACGAGACAGAACGGGAAAAGGTTTAAAAAGGAGGCTGATCGTCCGCAAGTCTAAGCTTGACTTTATGACTCTACATGGCACGTTAAACAGCCTATTTCACAAGGGCTGGAAATGAGAACGATATCATGCAGGAGGGGGGGGGGGGGATAA
>NW_019502080.1:0-339 GCF_002814215.2 Seriola lalandi dorsalis | reverse complement strand
TGTGAGTTGATTCCTTATCATACTATGATGTTTTTATGACCATTTATGCCTTAAAATACTATGATGTATTTTTGACATTTTTTGCCATACTATACTATGACTTTGTTTGACATTTTAATGCCATATTGTACTGTGATGTGTTGTGGCATTTTTATGCCTTACTATACTATGTTGTTTTATTCCTCAACATAATATGATGCTTTTATGACCGTTTATGCCTTAAAATACTATGATGTATTTTTGATATTTTTTGCCATACTATACCTTGACGTTTTTTGACATTTTTGTGTCATATTGTACTGTGATATTTTTTGGCATTTTTATGCTTTACTATACTAT
>NW_019502079.1:0-308 GCF_002814215.2 Seriola lalandi dorsalis | reverse complement strand
TAAGTAACTTCTAACTATATAGCCTAAATGTAGACAGCGCTGTCCTCATATCTTTGTGTACTGTCTGGGTCTGTTTGTCCTGGTTTGGTCTCGGCCGCTATGAATAAAAATGAAGGAAATTTTAATGTTCCAACATACATTAATATTTTAAACACGTGTTTTCTGGTAGACAGTTTGCTGTTTCAACATGACAGTGCTGCTGTGCACAAAGTGGTTTTCCCATGTTGGGGTGGAAAACTTGCCTGTCCTGACCTCAACACCATCCAACACCTTCAGGATGAACTGGGGCACCAGCTGCAAGCCAGGAC
>NW_019502078.1:0-308 GCF_002814215.2 Seriola lalandi dorsalis | reverse complement strand
GATCAATTCTGTTGGCATTCACTTGAGCCTCTGCTAATAAGGTGTGATTAGTGTTAGTTTTATTCACTCCAGCCTCTGTGTATGTGTGTGTGTTTGTGTGTGTCCTGCCATTATTCTGATCTGTATTGATTTTCTGTTTGGCCAGTGGATGCCCAGGTGGACTTTCTCCAACGATCTCTGCCTCAAACCGACTATTTCAGGATCGCAGCAGCTCAAGCAGCGACTATGAAAATAACTGCAATCACATGAAAAAATTGAAATACTTTTGTGAGTTCACCAGTGACCAAAAAAAAAAAAAAAAAACAACC
>NW_019502077.1:0-770 GCF_002814215.2 Seriola lalandi dorsalis | reverse complement strand
AGTAAGGCATAAAATTGGCAAAAAACGTCATAATATGAAATGGCATAAATTCTCAAAAAACATCATAATGTATTAAGGCATTAAAAAGTCCTAAAAACGTCATAGTATATTAAAGAATAAAAGGTCATAAAAACGTCATAGTATGGTAAGGAATTAAACGACATAGTAGAGTAAGGCATAAAATTGCTATAAAAACGTCATAGTATAGTATAGCATAAAAATGTGAACAAACGTCATCGTATAAAATGTCATATAAATGTCATAGTATGGTAAGTAATAAAACGACATAGTATTGTAAGTCATAAAAATGCCAAAAAACGTGATAGTATAATAAGGCATAAATATTCTAGTAAACGTCATAGTATAGTATGGCATAAAATGTCAAAAAAACATCATAATATATTGAGGCATAAAAGGTCATAAAAACATCATAGTATGATAAGGAATTAAACGACATAGTACAGTAAGGCATAAAAATACCAAAAAACGTCAAAGTATGATATGGCATAAAAAGGTGAAAAAATGTCATAGTATAGTATGGCATAAAATGTCAAAAAAAACATCATAATATATTAAGGCATAAAAGGTCATAAAAACATCATAGTATGATAAGGAATTAAATGACATAGTAAAGTAGAGCATAAAAATGTCAAAAAGTCTCATAGTATATTAAAGCATAAAAATGTCAAAAAACGTCATAGTATGGCATAAAATGTCAAAAAAACATCATAATATATTAAGGCATAAAAGGTCATAAAAACATCATAGTA
>NW_019502076.1:0-308 GCF_002814215.2 Seriola lalandi dorsalis | reverse complement strand
AATTCTCACATTTACTTCCAAATTCTCGTCTAATAGACGAGAATCTGGAAGTAAAAATTAGAATTTGGAAGTATTTCAAAGGCTCATATTTCAAAGACAGAACTGGGTAGAAAGCTGATTCCAAGCCCATGTGCAAGCTTACAGATTGCCGCATCAAAGACACGTGGTTGCATCACTGTAGGTAGATATAATAATGAGATATTGAGTCTCAAAGTACTTCCAAATTCTAATTTTCACTTCCAGATTCTCGTCTATTAGACGAGAATTTGGAAGTAAATGTGAGAATTTGGAAGTATTTCAAAGGCTCA
>NW_019502075.1:0-308 GCF_002814215.2 Seriola lalandi dorsalis | reverse complement strand
GTGTGTGTGTGT
Source organism: Seriola lalandi dorsalis (assembly GCF_002814215.2). Classification (NCBI taxonomy): domain Eukaryota; kingdom Metazoa; phylum Chordata; class Actinopteri; order Carangiformes; family Carangidae; genus Seriola; species Seriola lalandi. Next base: position 296 of record NW_019502075.1, on the reverse strand, counting down.
GTGTGTGTGTGTGTGAGAGTGTGTGTGTGTGTGAGAGTGTGTCTCTCACCAGTTTTATCAACAGGTTGTAGTTTCTTCCTCACCAGAGGAGACGAGCTGCGCTTCATGTCCGAATCGTCTGAACAAACACCGAGAGGTTAAACTGTGACACACTGAAGCGTCTGGTCTCAGAGAGGACAGACGACACAGAAACGTGCACACTCACACCTGGGAGGAAGGAGGCGTGTGCGTGTGTGTTTGTGCGTGTGGGCGGCCACCTGTACAGGTCAGACTTGTTCTACTGGATTCCAGTTTCT
>NW_019502074.1:0-308 GCF_002814215.2 Seriola lalandi dorsalis | reverse complement strand
CCTTATCATACTATGATGTTTTTATTACCATTTATACCTTAAAATACTATGATGTTTTTTTGACGTTTTTTGATATTTTTATGCCATATTGTACTGTGATGTTTTTTGGCATTTTTATGGCTTACTATACTATGGCTATTTATTCCTTATCATACTATGATGTTTTTATGACCGTTTATGCCTTAAAATACTATGATGTTTTTTTGACATTTTACGCCATAGTATACTATGACGTTTTTTTAATAAATTCATGCATTATTAAACTGTAAGGTCTTTTGGCATTTTTATGCAGTACTACACTATGTGAA
>NW_019502073.1:0-308 GCF_002814215.2 Seriola lalandi dorsalis | reverse complement strand
TGAACACTTGCTTTAAGTGTGTTTGTGTGTAAATGAGTGTGTGTCTATGTTTGTATATGTGTGTGTGTGTGTGTGCGGACACTGCACTTCAGTACACATTCATTCACATACTTGTACTCTTCCTGTCAGAGCTGTCGTCTCTTGTCAGACAGGTTGAACTGAAATCTATTTTAGGCGCGGTGTGTCCTGAGCTTCGTGACCATCACACACACTTGCACATACAGTAAAACATACGCACACACACACACACCCCTACCAGGCACTGCTCTGTCACTTCACCACGTCGTCTCCCCAGCCAGCCGGTGAAT
>NW_019502072.1:0-308 GCF_002814215.2 Seriola lalandi dorsalis | reverse complement strand
GATTTTAAGGGCAATCAGCAGGGCACAATCAGAGCGGACATTTTACCATGAGGCTTCAGGTACATTTTTGATCAGATTTATGATAATTTATTTGAATAATCATTTAGCTTTAATGATAATAGATTAAAAAAAAAAAAAACATTTTACTTTTCTGCTGCGTCACCTATATTGGTGTTCTCCAGTGGGTGTGATTGTTGGTTTTGATTGTTTGTGCTCTAATTTGATTGGTTTAGTGTCTGTGTGAACACACACTAAAAATAGATTGGGGGGGGGGGGGGGTTATTCCATTGGGCGCTTTAAAAAACCAA
>NW_019502071.1:0-308 GCF_002814215.2 Seriola lalandi dorsalis | reverse complement strand
GTGCTCTTCCGATCTTAAAAAGTCATAAAAATGTCATAGTATATATAGTAAGGTATAAAAACTATCATAGTATATTGAGGCATGAAACATCAACAAATGTCAGCCTAGTAAGGCATAAAGTTATGAAAACGTTATGGTTTAGTAAGGCATAAAACATCATATAAAGGTCAGTATAGTAAGGCATAAAAATGTCATAGTGTAGTAGGGCATAAAAAGTCTTAATGTCATTGTATACTAAGGCATTAAAACATCAAAAAACGTCATAGCATATATAGTATGGCATGAAACATCATAGTACACAGAGAATG
>NW_019502070.1:0-308 GCF_002814215.2 Seriola lalandi dorsalis | reverse complement strand
CACACACACACACACACACACACATACACGGTCAGACATATGCTCTGTTCTCAGGGTCCATATGTATTTATCCTGCCATGTGACCTAATCACTCTTTGAGATCCTCAAAGGCACTGTTGTGTTGCGAACTCCATTCACACACACACACACACACACACACACCCTTACATAGACGTATAAACACTCTCTAACCCTGTTGGTACCCACAGGCTTTCTCCTCACGGCCTTTTCATGGTTAATTTGCTGCTCAATAGGTCAAGAGGAAAAGCAGACATCAAGCGAATACACACACACACACACACACACAC
>NW_019502069.1:0-397 GCF_002814215.2 Seriola lalandi dorsalis | reverse complement strand
TATTGCAGACACTATTGAACCAACTTAACTCAAGGCAGAGAGAGCAGCTGAGCTAACTGTAAAAAGATTAGAGTGTTTGTGTCAGAGGAAAAGCTTTGACATATTGTCAATAGGTTGATAAATTATTGTACAATATCCTGGATTTCATGCAATAACCATGTTTTTACTCCCACAAAACTGAGCCTACAATATGGTCGAGTTTAGAGAACTAAGGCTTGGTAAAGTTTAGGAAATTATCATAGCGTCACCTTCCTAAAATAATGGCCTAAGTCATGTTTTGACAAAAATGTTTTTTTTGCCTAAATCACCCCCTCATGATGCTGGCCACCTCTGGTAAAATCGCCTGAATCCTCAGTTGAGGGGAACATGCAATTCTACCCCCGGTTGTATAATGGCC
>NW_019502068.1:0-308 GCF_002814215.2 Seriola lalandi dorsalis | reverse complement strand
TTTTTTTTATATCTGATGGACAGCCCATTCTTACAATAGCTGGATATCGTCCCATGGATATCTCTGTTTAGCGCAGCCTTTGTCGTTATTGTGTTGCTCTTAATCAAGCGATAGCTTTGTTACAAAGTGGATAACAAGCTGCCATTTTTGGGAATGTACATCATGTAGCCAGAAATTAATCAGGTTAAATTTACATGGTACCCATCTGCAAACATTGGAAATATTAATCAGTTTGGACATGTTTGTTCTGACTGAGGTGTTTATATGGAGCATTTTTAAACCGACTCTCACTCACTCCATTTGATTCC
>NW_019502067.1:0-308 GCF_002814215.2 Seriola lalandi dorsalis | reverse complement strand
CAGGAGAGCGGTGTTCGATTCCCGTGTGAGACTAACTGTTTATATTGTAACCATGACAACCAAGGAGATATATATATATATATTGTAAGTCCAGTGGAAACATGCTCTAAAATCAAAAGTTTTTATTTACTAATAACTTGAGCACTTAAACATTTAATTCCTGGACTCTAACTTGGCAGAAGACCACACTTCAATTACATTTTTCAGAATAACAGGGAGTACTTTACGAAGATGTGATGTAATGCTTTTCATCTCTCTCTCTCTCTCTCTCTCTCTCTCTCTCTCTCTCTCTCTCTCTCTCTCTCTTT
>NW_019502066.1:0-308 GCF_002814215.2 Seriola lalandi dorsalis | reverse complement strand
CATTTCATGTGTTGTTTGTCTAAGTGTCAGTATTAGAGCACAAATGGACTGTTGAATTTTGAGCAGAGGAGGAGGAAAGAGAATTTGGGTTCAGTAAGTCTTTGATTTATATATAAACTGTTTAAGATCATTCTGATCAGGGGTGAAACTGTTTTCCTGTTAAACTCCACACGTGTGTTTAGAAAGAAAATATGATTGGATGAAAACACTCATTTGTTGTTCACCTTCTGGACAAAATGAGAACCTGTAGAGGAAGTAGAGACAGAGCAGGTGAGGGGGCGGAGCTGGAGCAGAGCACCTGAACCACT
>NW_019502065.1:0-414 GCF_002814215.2 Seriola lalandi dorsalis | reverse complement strand
TTTTATGCCTTATTATACTATGCCGTTTCATTCCTTACCATACTAGGACGTTTTTATAACCATTTATGCCTTAATATACTATGATGTATTTTTGACATTTTATGCCATACTATACTATGACGTTTTTAGGTTTTTTTAACATACTATACTATGACGTTTTTTGGCATTTTTATGCCTTAATATACTATGCCGTTTCATTCCTTACCATACTAGGACGTTTTTATAACCATTTATGCCTTAATATACTATGTCGTTTTTAGGCATTTTTATGCCTTATTATACTATGACGTTTTTTGGCATTTTTATGCCTTATTATACTATGCCATTTCATTCCTTACCATACTAGGACGTTTTTATAACCATTTATGCCTTAATATACTAAGATGTATTTTTGACATTTTATGCCATACTATA
>NW_019502064.1:0-391 GCF_002814215.2 Seriola lalandi dorsalis | reverse complement strand
AAAAAAAAAAAAAAGTCATGGTATAGTAAGGTAAAAAAACCCAAAAAGTCGTAGTATAGTAAGGCATCAAAAATGAAAAAACATCTTAGTATAGTATGTCATAAAAAACAAGAAAAAACATCTTAGTATAGTATGTCATAAAAAACAAGAAAAAACATCTTAGTATAGTATGTCATAAAAAACAAGAAAAAACATCTTAGTATAGTATGTCATAAAAAACAAGAAAAAACGTCATAGTATAGTAAGTCATTAAAAAAAAGAAAAAAGGTCATAGTATAGTAAGGAAAAAAAAAAAAAAAGTCATGGTATAGTAAGGTAAAAAAACCAAAAAAGTCATAGTATAGTAAGGCATAAAAACCAGAAAAAGTCATAGTATAGTAAGGCATAAAAA
>NW_019502063.1:0-308 GCF_002814215.2 Seriola lalandi dorsalis | reverse complement strand
TATGATTCTTACAGTGGGTACACCACTTTCAGTTGGTTTCAGAACCTAATTAGTTGTTGTAGAAACAGAAAATGTGTTTGTGTTTGAAGGAAATGTGATTTTAAAGTCAGTGTTTCCTGACTCATGGCTCTGCTAAACACTCTGTTACGGGCCACAGCTCCCTGCCATGTACTGCTGCTGCTTTGTAGATCACACTGACAGATACTGCTCTCATTAGTGGGATGTCACAGCATGTGGCATATGAAGATGGTCTACCACTGTGTTACGCTGCCATTACAACACTCCCCAGTCAGTGGATTATGATGATT
>NW_019502062.1:0-1728 GCF_002814215.2 Seriola lalandi dorsalis | reverse complement strand
AAAAAAGTCACGAAAACGTCACAGTATAGTAAGGCATTAAAAGTCATAAAAACTTGATAGTATGAAAAAGGCATTAATTGTCATAAAAACGTTATAATACAATAAGGCATAAAAAGTAATAAAAATGTCATAGTATAGTAAGGCTTAAAAAGTAATAAAAAAGTGATAGTATAATAAGGCATAAAAAGTCACAAAAATGTCATAGTATAATAAGGCATAGAAATTCATAGTATAGTAAGGCAAAAAAGTCATGAAAATGTCATAGTATAATAAGGCATGAAAAGTCATAGTAAAGTAAGGCAAAAAAGTCACGAAAACGTCACAGTATAGTAAGGCATTAAAAGTCATAAAAACGTGATAGTATAATAAGGCATAAAACGTCATAAAAACGTCATAGTACAACAAGGTATAAAAAGTAATAAAAATGTCATAGTATAGTAAGGCTTAAAAAGTAATAAAAAAGTGATAGTATAATAAGGCATAAAAAGTCTTAAAAACGTCATAGTATAGTAAGGCATTAAAAATCATAAAAACGTCATAGTATAGTAAGGCATTAAAAATCATAAAAACGTCATAGTACAAAAAGGCATAAAAAGTAATAAAAATGTCATAGTATAATAAGACATGAAAGTCATAGTATACTATGGCAAAAAAAAGTCATAAAAAGTCATATTATAGAAAGTTAAAAAAGTAATAAAAAATCATAGTAAAGAAAGGCAAAAAAAAGTCACGAAAACATCACAGTAGAGTCAGTCATAAAAGTCATAATAATGTGATAGTATAATAAGGCATAAAACATCATAAAAACGTGATAGTATAATAAGGTATAAAACATCATAAAAACGTCATAGTACAATAAGGCATAAAACGTAATAAAAATGTCATACTAGTAAGACATAAAAAGTTATAAAAACGTCATAGTATAATAAGGCATAAAAAGTCATAAAAATATCATATTATAGTAAGGGAAAAATTTAAAGGGCATAGTATAATAAGGCAAAAAAAAGTCATGAAAACATCACAGCATAGTCAGGCATAAATAGTCATAAAAACGTCATAATATTATTATAAGATACAAAAAGTCATCGTATACTAAGGCGAAAAAAGTCAAAAAAACGTCATCGTATAGTAAAGCATGAAAATGTTATAGTATAATAAGGCATAAAATGTCACAAAAAGGTCATAGTATAGTTTAGCAAAAAAAGTCATAAAAAGTCATAGTATAGTAAGGTAAAAAAAAAAAGTAATGAAGGCTTAAAAGGTCATAAAAAGGTCATAGTATAGTAAGGCATAGAAAGTCGTAGTATAGTAAGGCATAAAAAGTCATAAAAACGTCATAGTATAATAAGGCAAAAAAAAGTAATGAAAATGTCATAGTATAGTAAGGCTTAAAAAGTCATAAAATGTCATAGTATATTAAGGCATAGAAAGTTGTGGTATAGTAAGGCATAAAAAGTCATAAAAACGTTATAGTATGATAAGGCAAAAAAAAGTAATGAAAATGACATAGTATATTAAGGCATAGAAAGTCATAGTATAGTAAGGCATAGAAAGTCGTAGTATAGTAAGGCATAAAAAGTCATAAAAACGTCATAGTATAATAAGGCAAAAAAAGTAATGAAAATGTCATAGTATAGTAAAGCATAAAAAGTCACAAAAATGTCATAGTATAATAAGGCATAGAAATTCATAGTATAGTAAGGCAAAAAAAAGTCATGAAAATGTCAT
>NW_019502061.1:0-315 GCF_002814215.2 Seriola lalandi dorsalis | reverse complement strand
TTTTATGCCTTAGTATACTATGAGGTTTCATGCCTTACAATACTATGATGTTTTTGTATATTTTCATGCCTTAAAATCACGTGACATTTTTCATGTTTTTATGCCTTAGTATACTATGACGTTTAATGCCTTATTATGACATGGCGTCTTTTGCCATTTTTATGCCTTACCATACTATGACGTTTTTTCATATTTTTATGCTCTAAAATTGTGTGAAATTTTTTCATGTTTTTATGCCTTAGTATACTATGACATTTTATGCCTTAGTATACTATGATGTTTTTTCATATTTTTATGCTCTAAAATAGTGTGACA
>NW_019502060.1:0-367 GCF_002814215.2 Seriola lalandi dorsalis | reverse complement strand
CCTTACTAAACTATGACATTTTAATGCCTTACTGTACTATGTTGTAATAAAGACATTTTATGCCTTACTATACCATGACGTTTTTTGATGTATTTATGCCTTACTATACTATGACGTTTTTATGATATTTTATGCCTTACTATACTATGAAATTTTAATGCCTTACTGTACTATGATGTTTTTTGACGATTTTATGCCTTACTATACTATGACGTTTTTTGATGTTTTTATGCCTTACTATACTATGACATTTTAATGCCTTACTGTACTATGTTGTAATAAAGACATTTTATGCCTTACTATACTATGACATTTTAATGCCTTACTGTACTATGATGTTTTTTGACGATTTTCTGCCTTACTATAC
>NW_019502059.1:0-308 GCF_002814215.2 Seriola lalandi dorsalis | reverse complement strand
CTTGTCAGAAACTGCTCTGTGAAGCTTCAAGGCCTCTAGGACTAATAGTTTAGTTTAGTAAAGCTTTATAGTTCATTTTCGACTGGCGCCCATAAACCTCTCTAAAGGAAAACTGGGAGAAATGTGCTTTAACTCTTTAATATGAAATAATAGAAAACATGAAGCATTTTCCTTTAGGAACCATTAAAACAGAGCCGATCCCTGCTCTCAGCTGTTTCCACATCTCTCAAAGCCTATTGGTCTTCACTCTGAAGCGCCCGCCCCCCTAGTTCGCTCTGATTGGTCAGGGGAGACGTCTATCTACAAGC
>NW_019502058.1:0-552 GCF_002814215.2 Seriola lalandi dorsalis | reverse complement strand
ACTATGACCTTATGATGACCTTTAATGCATTAATATACTATGAAGTTTTTTTGACATTTTATGCCATACTATACTATGACGTTTTTTGGCATTTTTATGCCATACTATACAATGATGTTTTTTGGTATTTTTATGACTTACTTTACTTTGTTTTTTGTTTCCTTGCCATACTTTGACGTTATTATGACCTTTAATGCATTAATATACTATGACGTTTTTTTGACATTTTATGCCATACTATACTATGACGTTTTTTGGCATTTTTATGCCATACTAAACTATGACGTTTTTTGGTATTTTTATGACTTACTTTACTTTGTTTTTTGTTTCCTTGCCATACTATGACCTTATTATGACCTTTAATGCATTAATATACTATGACGTTTTTTTGACATTTTATGCCATACTATACTATGATGTTTTTTGGCATTTTTATGACTTGCTTTACTTTTTTTTTTGTTTCCTTGCCATTCTATGACGTTATTATGACCTTTAATGCATTAATATACTATGAAGTTTTTTTGACATTTTATGCCATACTATACTATGACG
>NW_019502057.1:0-308 GCF_002814215.2 Seriola lalandi dorsalis | reverse complement strand
GACGGGGAGAGTTTCTTTGTTTTCTGCTGAAAGAGGTCACCTAATTGAGCAAAGGTCATGTAATACAACAGCGTCCAGTAGAAACAACTTTGTATGATCGCTCTCAAACTTAAGTCACAGTCACAGTCACATTGACAGTGACAGCCTGCCTATCTCCATTGGATATGTTGGAAGCTAAGCTCACGGCTTTCGCGCTGCTTGTGGAACTGAACACCAGCTCTTCACTGTTGAATGCTGCAGGGGCTGAATTTCGAAAAAGCTTACAGGCACATATCTGAAAGGATCCTAGGTAGTGTCCCAATGGCACC
>NW_019502056.1:0-695 GCF_002814215.2 Seriola lalandi dorsalis | reverse complement strand
ATTATATTAAGGCCTTAAATGTCATAAAAACGTCATAGTATGGCAAGGCATCAAATGAAATAGTATTGTAAGGCATAAAAAGGCCAAAAAACATCATATTATTGTATGGCATAAAAATATCAAAAAACATCATAGTATAGTATGTCATGAAAATATCAAAAAACGTCATAGTATAGTATGTCATGAAAATATCAAAAAACGTCATAGTATAGTATGCCATAAAACGTCAAAAAATCATCATATTATATTACGGCATTAAATGTCATAAAAACGTCATAGTATGGCAAGGCATCAAATGAAATAGTATTGTAAGGCATAAAAAGGCCAAAAAACATCATATTATTGTATGGCATAAAAATATCAAAAAACGTCATAGTATAGTATGCCATAAAATGTCAAAAAACGTCATAGTATAGTATGCCATAAAACGTCAAAAAAAACATCATATTATATTACGGCATTAAATGTCATAAAAACGTCATAGTATGGCAAGGCATCCAATGAAATAGTATTGTAAGGCATAAAAAGGCCAAAAAACATCATATTATTGTATGGCATAAAAATATCAAAAAACGTCATAGTATAGTATGCCATAAAATGTCAAAAAACGTCATAGTATAGTATGCCATAAAACGTCAAAAAAACATCATATTATATTAAGGCCTTAAATGTCATAAAAACGTCATAGTATGGCA
>NW_019502055.1:0-308 GCF_002814215.2 Seriola lalandi dorsalis | reverse complement strand
AGCTTTTTTTTTTTTTTTTTTTTAAATGAGACAACAGCACCATTTAATATAAATAGAGATATCAAAACATGTGTCAATTGTAGTGATTGTTCCGCCCCTTTCTTCTTACCACCTGCTGGTTGAATGAAGCTGAAATTTGACAATTGTTAAGTGTTCTGCCCCAGAGCCCGAGAGCCCTTGGCAGAACAGCCCATGGCTAATCCAGTAAGCATTAGCACTGACTCACAACTAGCTGAGAGACAGAATGAGATGGAGATTGACAGGGAGGGAGACTGAGCGACAAAGGCAGAGAGGCAGAGAGAGAGAGA
>NW_019502054.1:0-453 GCF_002814215.2 Seriola lalandi dorsalis | reverse complement strand
CATAGTATAGTAAGGCATGAAAAGTAATAAAAATGTCATGTTATAATAAGGCATAAAAATGTCATAGTTTAAAAAGTCATAAAAATGTCATAGTATAGTAAGGCATAAAAAGTAATAAAAATGTCATGTTATAATAAGGCATAAAAATGTCATAGTATAGTAAGGCATAAAAAGTAATAAAAATTTCATAGTATAATAAGGCCTAAAGATGTCATAGTATAGTAAGGCATAAAAGTGTCATAGTATAAAAAGGCCTAAAAATGTCATAGTATAATATGGCATAAAAATGTCATAATATAAAAAGTCATAAAAATGTCATAGTATAGTAAGGCATAAAAAGTAATAAAAATGTCATGTTATAATAAGGCATAAAAATGTCATAGTGTGAATAGTCATAAAAATGTCATAGTATAGTAAGGCATAAAAAGTAATAAAAATGTCATAGTATACTAT
>NW_019502053.1:0-308 GCF_002814215.2 Seriola lalandi dorsalis | reverse complement strand
GAACTGATTGACATGTATTCACTCTACTGGATCCATATACTCTCAATGTACAGTCATCAGTTATAAAATAAGTATAAGGTTACTGACGTAACTAGCTGGGCAACAGGCGGCAGGAACAGGCTAAGTTCTACTAAACTTCTTAAATGGAGTCTGTTGACATCAATTTCATACATTTATGCCACCTGAAATGTTTGTCAGTGCAGTTTGTCATTAGCTGCACTAATGATACTTTTCGCTAAAGAGCAACATTAGATTTTACTCACCAGTCTGACAGAAAAGTTGTGAGCTCGGCATCAAACCGCATCTCT
>NW_019502052.1:0-308 GCF_002814215.2 Seriola lalandi dorsalis | reverse complement strand
GTGTGTGTGTGTGTGTGTGTGTGTGTGTGTGTGTGTGTGTGTGTGTGTGTGCTACTGTTGTCAGGTGAAAAACATGGTATCTCTTGTTAACAGTTGTTGTACAAACCATTGAAAACCTAATCTTAAAAACCAACATAATAAGTCGTAACCAGTTTTTCTTAGCTCATCTTGGAGATACAAGTTTGTGTGATTCCTGGAACACCAACACACTGATACAGTTTGATCTCAGACCAACATGAGGAGTCTGAAATTAGAGGAAAATCAGGGTTAAACCAGTGGGTTAACCCATAAGTGTCCAGGTTTGGGAC
>NW_019502051.1:0-308 GCF_002814215.2 Seriola lalandi dorsalis | reverse complement strand
AGTACAAACCACAATTTCTAATTCTACTTGTCACAAGTCAAAATGTTACTCCACATCAGTCACAATATTTTTTACTTTTTTACAACTTCAATTTTACAACAAACAAAAGCTACATTTGCTATAATATAAAAGTAGAATTTTCATTAAGGATAAAACAAACAATTTTGTTCATGTACAATTTTGTTTACTTACTACAAATAAAGACAGGAAAATTCTCTTTTTAAAAACTATGTATTACCTTCTCTGTTATATACTAAAACACACACACACACACACACACACACACACACACACACACACACACACAT
>NW_019502050.1:0-308 GCF_002814215.2 Seriola lalandi dorsalis | reverse complement strand
TTTTATGCCTTACTATACTATGACTTTTTTATGCCCCACTGTACTGTTGTTTTTTGACGGTTTTATGCCTTACTATACTATGACCTTTTTATGCCTTACTATACTATGACCTTTTTTATGCCTTATTATAATATGACATTTTTATGCCTTATTATACTCTGACTTTTTTGTGCCTTACTATACTATGATGTTTTTTGATGTTTTTAAGCCTTACTGTACTATGATGTTTTTTGACATTTTGATGCCTTACTATACTATGATCTTTTTTGACATTTTTATGCCTTATTATACCATGACTTTTTTGTGCC
>NW_019502049.1:0-308 GCF_002814215.2 Seriola lalandi dorsalis | reverse complement strand
CATCTCAGTGTAGTTTTACATCTCTCAGGCTTCTCTCTTGAGCTCTAGTAACAACAGGTTGGTGAGCCAATCAGAAGAGAGTAGGCTCTGAGCCTCTCTTCTGATTGGCTGACTGTTTTCTGAGTGATCTTAGTAAATATATAGCAGATTTCAGGTAAACACTCAGAGAAACCAAATCCGTCAAGGTTGGATTGTGGGTGGAATGGGTGGGGCTGAGGGCGTGGCAGAGGGCGGTGACTTCTTTGTTGTGACATCACAAAGTTACAGAAGTCCTGACGGCTGGTTTTAAGGCTCAGTGTCTGAATACA
>NW_019502048.1:0-846 GCF_002814215.2 Seriola lalandi dorsalis | reverse complement strand
TTTTATGCCTTACTATACTATGACGTTTTTATGACATTTTATGCCTTACTATACTATGACGTTTTATGTCTCAGTATAATATGACTTTTTTTTTTTTTTAACATTTTATGCCTTACTATATTATGACGTTTTTATGACATTTTATGCCTTAATATACTATGACGTTTTTATGACATTTTATGCCTTACTATACTATGACGTTTTTATGCCTCACTACACTATAAAATTTTTTTTGACATTTTATGCCTTACTATACTATGATGTTTTTATGCCTCACTATACTATGACATTTTTTAGACATTTAATGCCTCACTATACTATAAAATTTTTTTGACATTTTATGCCTTACTATACTATGATGTTTTTATGCCTCACTATACTATGACATTTTTTTGACATTTTATGCCTTACTATACTATGATGTTTTTATGCCTCACTATACTATGACATTTTTTTGACATTTTATGCCTTACTATACTTTGACGTTTTTATGACATTTTATGCCTTACTATACTATGACGTTTTTAGGCCTCCCTATACTATAACATTTTTTTGACGTTTTATGCCTTACTATACTATGACATTTTTTTGACATTTTATGCCTTACTATACTATGACGTTTTTATGACATTTTATGCCTTACTAAACTATGACATTTTTTTGACATTTTATGCCTTAATATACTATGACGTTTTTATGCCTCACTATACTATGACATTCTTTTGACATTTTATGCCTTACTATACTATGACTTTTTTATGCCTCACTATACTATGACATTTTTTTGACATTTTATGCCTCACTATACTATGACTTTTTTAAGACATTTTATGTCTTACTATACTA
>NW_019502047.1:0-308 GCF_002814215.2 Seriola lalandi dorsalis | reverse complement strand
TGAATCCTAAAAAGTGAAAAAACGATATAGCATATTGAGCCAAAAAACATCATAGTATAGTAAGGTAGAAAGACGTCATTGTATACTGAGGCCTAAAAAGTGAAAAAAAACGACATAGTATTGTATGGCAAAAAAGTGAAAAAAACAACATAGTATACTATGGCAATAAAAAGTGAAAAAACGACATAGCATAATAAGGCATAAAAACATAAAAAAAACATCACAGTATAGTAAGGTACAAAGATGTCATAGTATACTGAGTCCTAAAAAGTGAAAATAAACGACATAGTATAATATGGCAAAAAAGT
>NW_019502046.1:0-428 GCF_002814215.2 Seriola lalandi dorsalis | reverse complement strand
CATGAACACACACACACACGCACACACACACCAACCTCCCTTCCTCTGTCCCTCTCTAGATAAGAGTCATAAACTACAACCCACATTCCAATCCTGGGTAGTGACCAGCAGAACACTCTTCACAGACACAGATCAAAGGATGAATGTAAAATTAAATATCTAACTGTTCTCTAACTCATGAGATGTTCCTATGCAATAGTTTAACCCCAAACTTCTATCCCATAGAATGTTTGAAATGTAACATGTAGATTTTAAGACAAGGTCCTTCATGTGACCATACTGTCAGCATCCCTCACACAAGGTAACACAATACATGACATCCAGAATGTGCATATTATTATTATTACAGTCGAATAACTGCTGTGTAATCCATATGTATAGATTATTAGCTTTGGGAAATGTTTATATTGTTGTTTGATCAATTAACC
>NW_019502045.1:0-308 GCF_002814215.2 Seriola lalandi dorsalis | reverse complement strand
ACACACACACACACACACACACACACACACACACACACACACACACACACACACATATAATGTTCGTGTTCACATGTGTGATTTTCAGTGTGTGTGGGGTCTGCATGCACGTCCTCGCGCATTCACGTGTGAGTCATGCTTCGCACCCTGACCGCTGTTCTTTTCAGCGTGTGGCCACGTTTGTTCGTAACGTGCGCGATTCACACTCCTCGAGACGTCAAAGGCGGGGACGACAGGGCGGGAGGACGACACATTCTGTCCACTCCTGCGCGCACACGCCTCCTTCTTGCTGTTTTTCTAGCCTCGCT
>NW_019502044.1:0-308 GCF_002814215.2 Seriola lalandi dorsalis | reverse complement strand
TACTGATGAGGGTCACAGAAGGAAGGAACAGCCTAAAGACAAAGGGGAAGGGAAAGTTGATTGGCACATTAGCCGGTGTCCCCCTATCACTTTAATCTGAAGAGACAAGGGATAGAGCTGAGTTGTGGGGATGACCATGGGAACGGGGATATGGAAAAGCGAGAGAAGGTGGGGGGACGCAACTGTCGAGACCAATTTTCCTTCATGTTCTCCGCGCACAGATGTCCTCTCTCTCTCACTTTATCTCTCACTCTGTGGCTGTTTATCTTTCACACGCACACACACACACACACACACACACACACACA
>NW_019502043.1:0-308 GCF_002814215.2 Seriola lalandi dorsalis | reverse complement strand
TCCGATTAAACATCTTGATCATAAACTTGATCAATATTCAATTAATAACAGTGTTTTTCTTTGACAAATGAAACTCATGAATCTGATTTAAATCTGATTTCAAATCAAAGTGATCATTAAATATGAATTAGAACTAGTTGTGATGGTGTGAATATTTAATGAGGGTTAGTTGAGATGATAAAAACATCTAGTGAACCTGGTTGTTTCAGACTCTTTTCTTCTTCTTCTCCTCTTCAGCAGCCGGTAGAAGCCGCTGCACGTGATTGGTGGACTTTAAACCGTTGTCGTCCAATAGCAGCTGAGCTGCT
>NW_019502042.1:0-309 GCF_002814215.2 Seriola lalandi dorsalis | reverse complement strand
TGACCTTTTATGCCTTAATATACTATGATGTTTTTTTGATGTTTTATGCCATACTATACTATGACGTTTTTTGACATTTTTATCCCATACTATACCATGACGTTTTTTGGCAATTTTTTACCTTATTATACTATGTCATTTTGTTCCTTACCATACTATGACGTTTTTATGACCTTTTATGCTTTAATATACAATGATGTTTTTTTTTTACATTTTATACCATACTATACCATGATGTTTTTTGGCAATTTTTTACCTTATTATACTGTGTCATTTTGTTCCTTACCATACTATGACGTTTTTATGACC
>NW_019502041.1:0-309 GCF_002814215.2 Seriola lalandi dorsalis | reverse complement strand
ATTTTCTCCAGAGTAATCCGATTTGATAATCGAGAGACGAGGGCTGTCAGACGGGAGAGAGACAAGAGACAAGCTGGCAGCTATCAGGACAGTGTAGGACAAGTGGGCAGAGCAACTTCCACTACTCTATAACACAGGCCCTAATGTCACACTGGATGAACAGAAGAGGTGTCTCGTGTTAATTTATCAACATCACTCCATAAAAAAATAAAAAAATGTAAAAAAAAAATAAATAAAAAAAATAATGTAATGTAAAACACTTGTATTTTATATGTAGGTCTTTCCAAAGTACATTAAAAAAAGTTTTAA
>NW_019502040.1:0-309 GCF_002814215.2 Seriola lalandi dorsalis | reverse complement strand
TCAACCTGGGGCCGGCCAGCACTGCCTCTCTGATGCCACATGATCCTTGAGACTGAATGACCAGCGAGTCCTCGCGGTCCCTCTGGACCACATGGCCACCGGGTGAAGACGCAGAGCCGGTTGCAAACGGCCTCCACCAGGCGGCTAACACTGGCCCAGTTTGCAGGGCCCGAGTTCAGTCCAAGAAGACAGCTGAGAGATAATCAGAGAGCAGTGTGTGTTAATATAGATCTGATATTGATTAGAGGAAACAGTGATATCTGAAGTGAATCTCACCTCCTGAGACTCTCCTTCCCAGGACAGGAGGTG
>NW_019502039.1:0-733 GCF_002814215.2 Seriola lalandi dorsalis | reverse complement strand
AAAAAACATTATAGTATATTAAGGCATAAAACGTCATAAAAACGTCATAATATGGTAAGGAATCAAATGAAATTGTATTGGAAGGCATAAATATGACAAAAAACGTAATAGTATAGTATGGCATAAAATGTAAAAAAACGTCATAGTATAGTATGGCATAAAATGTCAAAAAAACATTATAGTATATTAAGGCATAAAAGGTCATAAAAACATCATAGTATGGCAAGGAATCAAATAAAATTGTATTGGAAGACATAAAAATGACAAAAAACATCATTGTATAGTATGGCATAAAATGTCAAAAAACGTAGTATAGTATGGCATAAAATGTCAAAAAAAAAACGTATATTGAGGCATAAAAGGTCATAAAAACGTCATAGTATGGCAAGGAATCAAATGAAATTGTATTGGAAGGCATAAAAATGACAAAAAACGTATTAGTATAGTATGGCATAAAATGTCAAAAAACGTCATAGTATAGTATGGCATAAAATGTGAAAAAAACATTATAGTATATTAAGGCATGAAAGGTCATAAAAACATCATAGTATGGCAAGGAATCAAATAAAATTGTATTGGAAGGCATAAATATGACAAGAAACATCATTGTATAGTATGGCATAAAATGTCAAAAAACGTCATAGTATAGTATGGCATAAAATGTCAGAAAAACATTATAGTATATTAAAGCATAAAACGTCATAAAAACGTCACAGTATGGTAAGGAATCAAA
>NW_019502038.1:0-309 GCF_002814215.2 Seriola lalandi dorsalis | reverse complement strand
CACACACACACACACACACTCCTCCCCCTTCTCTTAAAGTGATTTATTCTCCTGCAGCGACACAGTGAAACTGTCCAGTCATCGCTCCAGAGTAGAAGAAGAAGAAACAGGAAGCAGGTGCATAAAGAAATGGATTTTATCAGCACTAATATTTTAAATACAGTCAGTGCGTTCAGTACGTCACAGTGGTTAAATGCAGTGGTTAGTGCAACGTAAAGATGCATCTGTAGATTTAATTCAAAGCTCCTCCAGTGTAAAGGTCTGTGTCCATGTGTAGTGTGATTATAGATTATAGATCAGCTCTAGCTT
>NW_019502037.1:0-309 GCF_002814215.2 Seriola lalandi dorsalis | reverse complement strand
AAAAACAAGGGCTGAGCTGTAGGAACCCCTGCCTCCCCTACAACCTGAGCATAAGTGTAAGCTGCCCCCCCCCTAACAGGTTCAACAAGACCAACAGAAGGTTGAGGGAGATGTCAATCAAAACATCCACACCTTGAGAAGCACTTTTATTAGGTAAATAATTACATTTCATCCAGCAATCCTCAAATAACCTGGTTATATCAATGCAATGTAAATGAGAAAATCTTCTTTCTTCGAGTTTTACGTGACTTCAGAGGAATGTTTCGAGCATTGTTCCTTGGCCTTGGGCACTGACTCTGGATTCGAAGA
>NW_019502036.1:0-309 GCF_002814215.2 Seriola lalandi dorsalis | reverse complement strand
AACCCAGAAATTCCAGTCAAGGATTTTTTTTTCAAGCATAATACAGTCATTCATTTAAAAAAAAAAAAATACAATTAAATCAGTCAGTCACACTTTGTTTATAAGGCCTTATATACAGGTTAGTGACATTCAATTCAAAGTGCTTTACAGGGAATTTTTACAGCATATCACTGTGTGTGTGTGTGTGTGTGTGTGCGTGCGTGTGCGTGCGTGTGTGTCTAGAAGCAGCAGTGCCTCCCTGGGTTGGCTACAATGAGGAAGAGACCATCCAGCAACAGATCCTTGCTCTGTCAGCTGTAAGCAAAGACA
>NW_019502035.1:0-645 GCF_002814215.2 Seriola lalandi dorsalis | reverse complement strand
AAAAAATGTCATAGTATAACGTGGCATAAAAATGTCAAAAAATATCATAGTATAGAATGGAAAAAAAAGGCAAAAAGAAAGTCATAGTATAGCATGGCATAAAAGTGTCAAAAAATGTCATAGTTTAGTGTAGCCCGAATTTGTGAAAAAATGACATAGTATAGCATGGCATAAACGTGTAAAAAACGACATAGTATAGCATGGCATAAAAAGGCAAAAAATTGTCATAGTATAGCATGGCATAAAACGGTCAAAAAATGTCATAGTATAGCATGGCATAAAAATGTCAAAAAATGTCATAGTATAGCATGGCATAAAACCGTCAAAAAATGTCATAGTATAGCATGGCATAAAAGTGGAAAAAAAACGACATAGTATAGCATGGCATAAAAGTGTAAAAAAACGACATGGTATAGCGTGGCATAAAAGTGTCAAAAAATGTCATAGTATAGCGTAGCCCGAATTTGTGAAAAATGACATAGTATAGCATGGCATAAAAATGATAAAAAATGTCATAGTATAGCATAGCATAAAAGTGTAAAAAACCACATATTATAGCATGGCATAAAAAGGTCAAAAAATATCATAGTATAGCATGGCAAAAAAAGGCAAAAAGAAAGTCATAGTATAGCATGGCATAAAAGT
>NW_019502034.1:0-309 GCF_002814215.2 Seriola lalandi dorsalis | reverse complement strand
TGTAGTGCCATGGAGATGGCATCTTCCGTACTCCTATTCTGGCGGTAGGCGAATTGGAGGGGGTCCAGGGTGGGTGGTAGGAGGGTTTTAAGGTGAGCCAGGACCAGCCGCTCTAAGCACTTCATGATGGTGGGGGTGAGTGCAACAGGGCGGAAGTCGTTGAGGCTCTCAGCCTTGGAGTGTTTGGGCACTGGCACGATGGAGGTGGTTTTGAAGCATGTGGGGACAGCTGCTTGGTCCAGGGACAGGTTGAAGATGTCGGTCAGGACCTCAGCTAGCTGCCCTGCACAAGCCCTGAGCACGCGTCCA
>NW_019502033.1:0-309 GCF_002814215.2 Seriola lalandi dorsalis | reverse complement strand
CTTTAATCTGTCTTCATTTAGAGTGCACTGACAATCTGAACAACCTCACTTTCACTCTCCGTTAATAAAAAAAGAAAGTCACACACAATTAACCAAAGTAGAATAAATTATAATCCCTGTCTTCAGTCATAGGATCCATAAAACAGTCACTGAGGCACTGAGAAGAATGACAATCAACATCTGAACCTCAACTCTGGACGACAGGACTTCTCTTCAGTAGTGACATTCAGACCCAGTTTTAAAGTGGTGTGTGTGTGTGTGTGTGTGTGTGTGTGTGTGTGTGGGGGGCAATCACCCGATGTGCAGACA
>NW_019502032.1:0-309 GCF_002814215.2 Seriola lalandi dorsalis | reverse complement strand
GCTCTCTTCCTCTGCCCACAGGTCCAGCGATCATTGTTCTCTAGAACAGTTATGATGAGGTGGATGGGGGGATGGGACTGAAAATGTTGAACCAGAGGAGTGTGGAGTCGACCTTCCCCAATGTTATACAGGTGCTGTGATAAACGGGTGTGAGTGGAATGTTTTGTTTCGCCGATGTAATGTTTATTGCAGAGTGTGCATGTGATGATATAGACTAAGTTGGTTGTGGTGATGGAAAATGAGCAAAGTGTGGGGGATGATGTGTTACTATATGGATTATGGATGAATTTTCTATTTTTGTAATGGTGA
>NW_019502031.1:0-309 GCF_002814215.2 Seriola lalandi dorsalis | reverse complement strand
GATTCACATCATTTTCATAATCATGAAACCATCAGTGACACCTCATGCCCTGTGGATGGAGGCACTGTCACCCTGCTTCTCACTCAGTTTTTGACTAATTTGTCACTGGTCTGTACTTCTACCCACAGGTGCTGTGGCTTAGTTGGTCAAAGCGCCTGTCTAGTAAACAGGAGATCCTGGGTTCAAATCCCAGCAGTGCCTGATTATCATTTAATTTTATTGACCCATTATTTGTCGTGTTTTCACGTCACCTTTTGGTATCTCATCAGCTCACTTGGAACCTTGGTAGAGGTGATATCAGAGAAAGTA
>NW_019502030.1:0-309 GCF_002814215.2 Seriola lalandi dorsalis | reverse complement strand
CAGATTGTCTACTCTGCAGATGATTGGTTGCAAAAAACACAATGAACGAGGAACAGAAAAGACAGTTGTAGCATTAAAATGGAGAATGTAACTAAACTAGCAAAGACAACAAGGTCAGCAACAATTCATTATCATATTGCATTCACCGCTGGTAGTCCAGGCTGATGAGAGCCAATCAGGAGACACCGTGGATGTGACGTCATCATTTCCAAAGGTCTCAGTTTACACCCGTCCAAACTACAACACAACCCCAGACCCTCCGTCTGGTGCTAGGTCCAAACGACTATGTTTTTCTGTGCGCCGTGTGAG
>NW_019502029.1:0-309 GCF_002814215.2 Seriola lalandi dorsalis | reverse complement strand
CGAAGCCGCTGTCTGTAAACCAGCAGAGAGACGACGGCCACCATCATGCCGATCAGAAACATCCCGGCGCTCAAACCCTCCACGACGCCACCTAGAGGCTCTGACACACAACAACACACACGTCACAATCCTTGTTGCCTTTAAATGTCTCCTCGTTTCCTTCACTCCTTGTTTCCTTCACTCTTGTCTTAGGTGGGAGGGACTAATGAAGGTGTGTGTCGTCTGATAAAGAAGGATGGTGTGTTAAAGTTAGAGTGTGTGTGTGTGTGTGTGTGTGTGTGTGTGTGTGTGTGTGTGTGTGTGTGTGAG
>NW_019502028.1:0-309 GCF_002814215.2 Seriola lalandi dorsalis | reverse complement strand
ATGCACAGTAGTCCCTCTACTGTAAGACCATTTCCCAAAGCAGGGCCAAGAAAGACCACTGGTACGACAAGGATAAAGTCAGACATCTACACAGATACAAGCAGGCCTTGGAGGAAGAAGAAAAGGAGTAGTAAGAAGAATGTGAAAATGGCCATATTTGGAAAGAGGAAACGCAAACAAAATAATGCAGAGAGAAAGAAAGCCAAAAAGAGATCCAAGAAGATCAAGGATAAGGCTGAGGACACCCCAGATGAAGATGATTTTTGAATTGTGTGCATGGAGCCCTTTGGAAATTCCAAACCCAAAGAA
>NW_019502027.1:0-309 GCF_002814215.2 Seriola lalandi dorsalis | reverse complement strand
TAACATTTTTAGGCCATACTATACTATGACATTTTTGGCCTTTTTTTGCCATACTATACTATGACGTTTTTTGACATTTTTAGGCCATACTATACTATGACGTTTTTTCAACATTTTTAGGACATACTATGCTATGACATTTCTTGACATTTTTATGCCATACTGTACTATGACGTTTTTTAACATTTTTAGGCCATACTATACTATGACATTTTTGGCCTTTTTTTGCCATACTATAATATGATGTTTTTTGCCATTTTTAGGCCATACTATACTATGACGTTTCTTGACATTTTTATACTATACTAT
>NW_019502026.1:0-309 GCF_002814215.2 Seriola lalandi dorsalis | reverse complement strand
GTGATTACTGTAGTGTGATTACTGTGGTGTGGTTACTGTAGTGTGATTACTGTAGTGTGATTACTGTAGTGTGATTACTGTGGTGTGGTTACTGTAGTGTGATTACTGTAGTGTGATTACTGTAGTGTGATTACTGTGGTGTGGTTACTGTAGTGTGATTACTGTAGTGTGATTACTGTAGTGTGGTTACTGTAGTGTGATTACTGTGGTGTGGTTACTGTAGTGTGATTACTGTGGTGTGGTTACTGTAGTGTGATTACTGTAGTGTGATTACTGTGGTGTGATTACTGTAGTGTGGTTACTGTGGTG
>NW_019502025.1:0-309 GCF_002814215.2 Seriola lalandi dorsalis | reverse complement strand
CTGTGAGTACAGTGTCTGGATGAGTCTGTATCACATTTTGAAAACATTGACTGTGATTTCTATGTCAGGATTTAAGGCAATATCATATTCGCAGGCACCTGTTGAATGTGTGTTTGTTGCAGTAACCTCATCATACTCTATGGTAATCTCCCAACATAGTAAAATGTTACACTTCCACTAGCCTACAATTGCCTATACTTAATATAATTTCAGAATAGCTACAACCATTAATACGGCATTGCCTGTATTATTTTTGCAGGAAGGTTATAAACAAGTATAATATATAGTATAATATCATCATTCATTCAT
>NW_019502024.1:0-678 GCF_002814215.2 Seriola lalandi dorsalis | reverse complement strand
AAAAAACATCATAGTTTATTAAGGCATAAAAGATCATAACAACGTCAAAGTATGGTAAGGCATCAAATGAAATAGTATATTAAAGCATAAAACAGACAACAAACGTCATAGTATAATATGGCATAAAACATCAAAAAAACATCATAGTATATTAAGGCAGGAAAGGTCATAAAAATGTCATAGTATGGTAAGGAATGAAACGACATAGTATAGTAAGGCTTAAAACATCAAAAAAACATCATAGTATAGTATTGCCTACAAATGTCAAAAAATGTCATAGTAATAGTATGTCATAAAATTTAAAAAAAAACATCATAGTATATTGAGGCATAAAAGTTCATAACAATGTCATAGTATGGTAAGGAATCAAAAGAAACAGTATAGTGTGGCATAAAAATGCCAAAAACCTCATAGTATAGTGTGGTATAAAAATGTGAAAAAACAGTCATAGTATAGTATGGCATAAAAAGTCAAAAAATCATGATAGTATATTAAGGCATAAAAAGTCATAACAACGTCATAGTATGGTAAGGAATAGAATGACATACTATAGTAAGGCATAGAAATGCCTAAAAGCTCACAGTATAGTATGGCCTAAAATTGGTAAAAAATGCCATAGTATAGTATGTCCCAAAACTTCAAAAAAACATCATAGTATATTATGGCACAAAAGTTCAT
>NW_019502023.1:0-309 GCF_002814215.2 Seriola lalandi dorsalis | reverse complement strand
TCAACATCTCAAAAAATTCAACATCTCAAAAAATTCAACCTCAAAAAATTCAACATCTCAAAAAATTCAGTCTCAAAAAATTCAACCTCAAAAAATTCAACCTCAAAAAATTCAACCTCAAAAGAACCAGACTCAACATCCGGGTCACCAGGGAGAAGCAATCGATCCCTGTCTCAATTAAGCCAACGTCCAGCCAATCATCTTACGGTCATCTGACACCCACCCAAGTAGGACAGACCGGTCCAGCCATGGCCACGAACGCAGGTGATGGTGCTTCGGTGAGTCTGTTTACTTTATTTGTTTTAATGA
>NW_019502022.1:0-309 GCF_002814215.2 Seriola lalandi dorsalis | reverse complement strand
AGGATCATGCTCCATGTCTCAAACTGGTTTCATCAACATGACAGTGAGTTCAGTGAACTCCAGTTCACCCCCCACACCCACCCAGCCCCCCAGTCTCCAGACCTGAATCCAGTAGAACAGCTTTGGGATGTGGTAGAACAGGAGATTGGCAGCTTGAATGTGCAGCTGATGAATCAGCAGAAATGATGTGATGCATCATGTCAACATGGAGCAGAGACTCAGAGGAAAGTTTCATCTTCAACATCTGGAGGATCCATGACATGAAGAACTGAGGAACTAGCCAGTGTTAGTGTGCTGTTCCTAATAAAG
>NW_019502021.1:0-309 GCF_002814215.2 Seriola lalandi dorsalis | reverse complement strand
GGGGTGAAAAGGCCACTTGAAACTATATTTTGAGATAGAACATGGTAACACATACACATACACACACACATATATATATACACAGACATACAAGAGAGCAGTTAGCTGACCGATCCTGACGCATTTCAGCTGAGCAGGTCGGAGAACACACAGTGCCTCTGCTGGAGAAACAGTATGGTGGAGGATGGTGTGAATGTTGTTTACAGGATGAAGAGAGAGCGGCGTGGTGGCGCTGAGGCTGGCTGGCGCTACTTCTGGATTTGAACCACAGCGCCAGCGCCATACGGTCAATCCAAAGCAGGAGAACAC
>NW_019502020.1:0-309 GCF_002814215.2 Seriola lalandi dorsalis | reverse complement strand
TAGAAGCGCAGAGACATTCCTCCTTGAGCTTTATTGCGTTGCCTTCAAGAGCACCTCGTAAGCTTCGACTCTTAACCTATGTATGGTACCGTCGGGTTACTCAGAAAACAAATAGGCAAAGGTTTGGTTTTATCAAGCAGCAATTTTACTTGCACTTCAACCAGCAGCTGAGAGCTACAACGACTGCTGGTACTGAAAAACAAAAAAATGTATTAATAATAATAATAATAATAATAATAATAATAATAATAATAATAATAATAATAATAATAATGATAGTAATAATGTTCATATTGGATGATAAAACAA
>NW_019502019.1:0-309 GCF_002814215.2 Seriola lalandi dorsalis | reverse complement strand
ACACACACACACACACACACACACACACACACGGACACACACACAGTCAGTGTGAATATGTATGAGTCTCTGGTTCTACAGATGATCACAAACCGTCTGAGTGAGAGAGGACTGCTGCTCACCCAGCTGCCAGACGACCATGAGCACAGAGACTCTTCCTCAGGCAACGTCAAGGTCGAAGCTGCTTTTACACCGTGTTTGTGTGTGTGTGTGTGTGTTAATATCAGACACTTTAAGTGTGTGTGTGTGTGTGTGTGTGTGTGAGCCACTCATCTTACTGAAGCACTGAGGAGATAGCAGCAGTCGTCC
>NW_019502017.1:0-610 GCF_002814215.2 Seriola lalandi dorsalis | reverse complement strand
ATACAATTTCATTTGATGCCTTACCATACTATGATGTTTTAATGACCTTTTATGCCTTAATATACTATTATGTTTTTTTGACATTTTATGCCATACTATACTACGACATTTTTTGACATTTTATGCCTTACTATACTATGACGTTTTTTGTCATTTTTATGCCTTCCAAGACAATTTCATTTGATGCCTTACAATACTATGACGTTTTTATGACCTTTTATGCCTTAATATACTATTATGTTTTTTTGACATTTTATGCCATACTATACTATGGCATTTTTTGGCATTTTTATGCCATCGTACTATGTTGTTTTATTACTTACCATACTATGAGGTTTCTATGACCATTTATGCCTTAATATACTATGATGTTTTTTTGACATCTTATGCCATACTATACTATGACGTTTTTTGACATTTTTATGCCATACTATACAATGACGTTTTTTGTCATTTTTATGCCTCCCGATACAATTTCATTTGATGCCTTACCATACTATGATGTTTTAATGACCTTTTATGCCTTAATATACTATTATGTTTTTTTGACATTTTATGCCATACTATACTATGACGTTTTTTGACATTTTTATGCCATACTATACAATGA
>NW_019502016.1:0-309 GCF_002814215.2 Seriola lalandi dorsalis | reverse complement strand
AACAGATATACTAAAATACAGTTTTTTCATTAGCTAGACATATAAGTCAATACATTTTTCAGCAGGTTTCATAATTCTTACATATAGAGACTATACTTTAAATAAATATATGATTTTACTTGTTTTGTACATATTTTCCAATATGAAAATTCACAACACATGTCCACACACTCAACACATTTACACACATTATATTTGTGTATGGGCATTCCTGAATGTAAATTCAGATCTTTTATTTTTAATAAACTGTTTGGTTGACAGCACTAAAAAGCTACTCTCTTTGTTTTGGAGGGTTGGCAGGGTTTTTGC
>NW_019502015.1:0-395 GCF_002814215.2 Seriola lalandi dorsalis | reverse complement strand
AAAACATCAAAGTATAGTAGGGCATAAAAAGTCATAAAAACGTCATAGTATAGTAAGGCATAAAAAGTTTAAAAAACGTCATAGTATAGTAAGGCATAAAAAGTCCTAAAAACATCAAAGTATAGTAGGGCATAAAAAGTCATAAAAACGACATAGTATAGTAAGGGATAAAAAGTCATAAAAACGACATAGTATAGTAAGGGATAAAAAGTCATAAAACGTCATAGTATAGCAAGACATAAAAAGTTTAAAAAACATCATAGTATAGTTAGGCATAAAAAGTCATAAAAACATCACAGTATAGTAAGGCATAAAAATGACATAGTATAGTAAGGAATAAAAATTTTAAAAAACGTCATAGTATAGTAAGGCATAAAAAGTTTAAAAAACGTCAT
>NW_019502014.1:0-386 GCF_002814215.2 Seriola lalandi dorsalis | reverse complement strand
GAGTAATAATGACTGAATAGAAGTGTTAGCACTAGTTGTCCTGTTAGCAGAGCAGCTAGCAGAGCCAGCGTGTGTAGACACAGAGATACTAACAGCATCTGAGTAATCATCAATGAATAGAAGTGTTAGCACTGGTTGTCCTGTTAGCAGAGCAGCTAGTAGAGCCAGCATGTGAAGACACAGAGATACTAACAGCATCTGAGTAATCATCAATGAATAGAAGTGTTAGCACTGGTTGTCCTGTTAGCAGAGCAGCTAGTAGAGCCAGCATGTGAAGACACAGAGATACTAACAGCATCTGAGTAATCATCAATGAATAGAAGTGTTAGCACTGGTTGTCCTGTTAGCAGAGCAGCTAGTAGAGCCAGCATGTGAAGACACAGAGA
>NW_019502013.1:0-613 GCF_002814215.2 Seriola lalandi dorsalis | reverse complement strand
GTTAGAAAAACGACATAGTATAGTAAGGCATAAAAACGACAAAGAACAGTAAGGCATAAAAAGTGAAAAAAAGGTCATAGTATAGTAAGGCAAAAAAAGTTAAAAAAAACGACATAGTAAAGTAAAGCACAAAATTCAAAAAAATGACATAGTATAGTAAGGCGAAAAAATGACATAGAACAGTAAGGTATAAAAAGTGGAAAAACGGTCAAAGTATAATTAGGCATAAAAACGTCATAGTATAGTAAGGCATAAAAAGTCAGAAAAACAACATAGTATAGTAAGTCATAAAAAGTCAGAAAACGACATAGTATAGTAAGGAAAAAAAAGTTAAAAAAACGACATAATATCGTAAGGCCTAAAAAGTCATAAAAATGACATAGTATAGTGAGGCAAAAAAAGTAATGAAAACAACATAATATAGTAAGGCATAAAAAGTCATAAAAACGTCATAGTATATAGTAAGGCATAAAAAGTCATAAAAACGTCATAGTATAGTAAGGCATAAAAAGTAATAAAAACGACATAGTTTAGTAAGGCAAAAAAACGTCATAGTATAGTAAGGCATAAAAAGTCATAAAAACGTCATAGTATAGTAAGGCATAAAAATGTC
>NW_019502012.1:0-422 GCF_002814215.2 Seriola lalandi dorsalis | reverse complement strand
CTACAGAGAACAAAATGTGGCTTCATACAGAATTATCTCTACAGGAATGTCTTAAATGTGAAAACTATATAGGGAAAAGCACAAAGCAGCAATGACCTATTTCTGCCTCGGGTGAGCTAATACACGATCCTACAGAGCCTCATTATGGAGTTACCGGGTGGTGATGTGTACACCTTTAGTTTCCACCTATAGGTCTGTAACAATAGCAGGTAACTGATATGTGTTGACAGTGACGTAGTGTAGTGTGTGTGTGTGTGTGTGTGTGTGTGTGTGTGTGTGTGTGTGTGTGTGTGTGTGTGTGTGTGTGTGTATGTGTGTATTTGTGTGTGTGGATATTTACTGTTTGCCATGTGTTTACCTGTGTGGTGGATACCCGACACTTGACACCTGGCAGAGAGGTTATACCTGTTCCCACCACTCCT
>NW_019502011.1:0-332 GCF_002814215.2 Seriola lalandi dorsalis | reverse complement strand
GACGTTTTTATGACTTTTCATGCCTTATTATACTATGTCATTTTTATGACTTTTTATGCCTTACTATACTATGTTGCTTTCATGACTTTTCATGCATTACTATACTATGTCGTTTGTATGACTTTTTATGCCTTACTATACTATAACGTTTTTATGACTTTTTATGCCTAACTATACTATGACGTTTTTATGACTTTTTTTGCCTTACTATACTATGATGTTTTTATGACTTTTTTTGCCTTACTATACTATGATGTTTTTATGACTTTTTTTGCCTTACTATACTATGACATTTTTATGACTTTTTATGCCTTACTATACTATGTCGTTTT
>NW_019502010.1:0-309 GCF_002814215.2 Seriola lalandi dorsalis | reverse complement strand
ACCCCTGAACACAACACCCCTGAACACAACACACCTGAACACAACACACCTGAACACAACACCCCTGAACACAGCACCCCTGAACACAACACACCTGAACACAACACACCTGAACACAACACACCTGAACACAACACACCTGAACACAACACAGCACCTGGTCAGTTTGAAATCAGATCAGTGGAAATTAAATGAACAGGTTTAATTAAAATCAGATTACTTTCCAGCCAGGAAATATTAATGATCTTCACTGATCAACTGATCAATAATATCAGCTGAAACATTACAAGTAGATTTTCCTCTCCTACA
>NW_019502009.1:0-309 GCF_002814215.2 Seriola lalandi dorsalis | reverse complement strand
TGATCCATCCCCACCTGTTCCTTATTCCTCGTCACACCAGTCACTATACACCTGCCTTTGGTCACCAGTCTTTTAGCTTCCTGGACTTTGGATTCCTTGCTGCTCCTTAATAAAAAAAAAATACAGGACGGTGGCAACCCTACTTCGCAAAATCCGCATGTTGAAGTGTCCTTGGGCAAGATACTGAACCGTAAATTGCTCCTGATGGCTGTTCCAACAGTGTATGAGTGTGTCTGTGTGTGTGTGTGTGTGTGTGTGTGTGTGTGATGTATGACTGCATGAGTGAATGAGTGAATGTGGCGAGTGTTA
>NW_019502008.1:0-309 GCF_002814215.2 Seriola lalandi dorsalis | reverse complement strand
GTTGTTATTTATTTATCTGAAGATCAGAGACAATAAAATCTGTCATTGTTTTTTCATCAGCTTTTCGGAAAAACAAATATATTCGTTGGGTTTGCGCAGTTAAACACTAAGGAGACAAAACGTTACAACCACAAATACAAGACAATAGTTTTTTTCTGGAAATTAGTTTTGGAAAAGTGAGGCATGTCTTAAATTCAAGGACCAAGATAATTATGTGTTCACAACATCAGATTTAGTTTTGAAGCGACACAGTACCAGTGTACTACAGTGTTGAATTAAAGGTTGCTTGTAGATTACGACCAGAAACTT
>NW_019502007.1:0-309 GCF_002814215.2 Seriola lalandi dorsalis | reverse complement strand
TACATAAAATGTCAAAAAACATCATAGTATATTGAGGCATAAAAGGCCATAAAAACGTCATAATATGGTAAAGTATCAAATGAAATAGTATTGTAAGGCATAAAAATGCCAAAAAAGGTCATAGTATAGTATGGCATGAAAATGTCAACAAACGTCATAGTATAGTATGGCATAAAATGTCAAAAAAGGTCATAAAATAGTATGGCATAAAACTTCAAAAAAACATCTTAGTATATTAAGGCATAAAAGGACATAAAAACGTCATAGTATAGTACGGAATAGATAGACATAGTATAGTAAGGCATAAAA
>NW_019502006.1:0-511 GCF_002814215.2 Seriola lalandi dorsalis | reverse complement strand
TGATATTTTTTATGCCTTACTATACTATGACGTTTTTTGATATTTTTTATGCCTTACTATACTGACATGTTTTATGCCTTATTATACTATGACATCTTTGACATTTTTTATGCCTTACTATACTATGACATTTTTATGATATTTTTTGTGCCTTATTATAAAATGACATATTTGTCATTTTATATGCCTTACTATACTATGACGTTTTATGATATTTTTATGCCTTACTATACTATGACATTTTATGACATTTTTTATGCCTTACTATACTATGACATTTTTTGATATTTTTTATGCCTTACTATACTACGACATTTTTAGACATTTTTTATGCCTTACTATACTATGACATTTTATGACATTTTTTATGCCTTACTATACTATGACATTTTTTGATATTTTTTATGCCTTACTATACTGACATTTTTTATGCCTTATTATACTATGACATTTTTAGACATTTTTTATGCCTTACTATACTATGACATTTTATGACATTTTTTATGCCTTA
>NW_019502005.1:0-309 GCF_002814215.2 Seriola lalandi dorsalis | reverse complement strand
AGTGAGGAGGGAGGCTCTTCTTTAAGAGCGAGCAACATCAGTGGTTGACCACACAACCGGAACTTCATCGTGGCGTTTTGGAGATTTTCTCAGTCGCTCAGATTTGCAGGTAAATCAGAAGTTTGAAATAATTTTATAGACGCAGTTTAACATGGAACAGTGAGACAGTTGTACTGTAGTTAAGTACACTTTGAAATACTTGTACTTTACTTCTGAGATACTTTATACTTTCACATGAAAATATTGTACTTTTTATTCCCTATATTTATTACAGTGATTTATAACTGTAGGTGCACGTGATTAATTTAA
>NW_019502004.1:0-486 GCF_002814215.2 Seriola lalandi dorsalis | reverse complement strand
ACTGTACTACACTGTACTACACAGCACTACACAGTACTACACTGTACTACACTGTACTACACTGTACTACACTGTACTACACTGTACTACACAGTACTACACAGTAATACACTGTACAACACAGTACTACACAGTAATACACTGTACTACACTGTACTACACTGTACTACACTGTACTACACAGCACTACACAGTACTACACAGTACTACACTGTACTACACAGTAATACACTGTACAACACAGTACTACACTGTACTACACTGTACTACACAGTACTACACAGTAATACACTGTACAACACAGTACTACACTGTACTACACTGTACTACACTGTACTACACAGTACTACACTGTACTACACTGTACTACACTGTACTACACTGTACTACACAGCACTACACAGTACTACACTGTACTACACTGTACTACACTGTACTACACTGTACAACACAGTACTACACTGTACTACACTGTACTACACAGTA
>NW_019502003.1:0-309 GCF_002814215.2 Seriola lalandi dorsalis | reverse complement strand
ACCACAATGGAAATTAGTTTTTACTTTTTTGTGTTATTCTTGACATTAATAAATAAACAGGCTAACCCTTACCCTAACCCTGACATTTTATATTTGTTTCAATACATCACATAAATATAATCAAAACAATGTTGATAGTAGCTGCGACATGACAGGCCCCTCTTGCAAGCTACCATTAGAAGCACAGTGGTGCATCACAGGCTCCAGTGTCTCAGCTCAGACGTCCCTTGACAACACAACAGCTGAAATGTCGGATTAGTTGTAATGAAGCCAATGTTGTCACGTATGAGATGCTTCATGTTGACCTGG
>NW_019502002.1:0-309 GCF_002814215.2 Seriola lalandi dorsalis | reverse complement strand
GTTTACTGAGAGGACAGGTTTACTGAGAGGACACAGGTTTACTGAGAGGACACAGGTTTACTGAGAGGAGACACAGGTTTACTGAGGGGACACACAGGTTTACTGAGGGGACACACAGGTTTACTGAGAGGACAGGTTTACTGAGAGGACACAGGTTTACTGAGAGGACACAGGTTTACTGAGAGGAGACACAGGTTTACTGAGGGGACACACAGGTTTACTGAGGGGACACACAGGTTTACTGAGAGGACAGGTTTACTGAGAGGACACAGGTTTACTGAGAGGACACAGGTTTACTGAGAGGAGACA
>NW_019502001.1:0-412 GCF_002814215.2 Seriola lalandi dorsalis | reverse complement strand
AAGGCATAAAAAGTCATAGTATAGTAAGACATAAAAAGTCATAATTTAGAAAGGCATAAAAAGTAATAAAAACGACATAGTATAGCAAGGCATAAAAAGTCATAGCATAGTAAAGAATAAAAAGTCATAAAAATGACATAGTATAGTAAGGCATAAAAAGTCATAAAAAAGTCATAATAAAATAAGGCATAAAAAGTCATAAAAAAGTCATAGTTAAGTAAGGCATGAAAAGACATAGTATAGTAAGGTGTAAAAACTCATAGTAAAGTAAGACATAAAAAGTCAAAAAAGTCATAGTATAGTAAGGCATGAAAAGTTATAAAAACAACATATTATAGCAAGGCATAAAAAGTCATAGTATGGTAACATAAAAAGTCATAAAAAAAGTCATAGTTTAGTAAGGCATAAAAAG
>NW_019502000.1:0-586 GCF_002814215.2 Seriola lalandi dorsalis | reverse complement strand
TGTCAGAAAACATCATACTATAGTAAGGCATCAAACATCATAGTGTAGAAAAGCATAAAAATAAAAAAAAAAACTGTCAAATTGTAGTAAGGTATGAAACTTAATAAAAACGTCATAGTAAAGTAAGGCATAAAAATGGCAAAAAATGTCATAGTGTAGTAAAGGCAGAAAATGTCAGAAAACGTCATACTATAGTAAGGCATAAAACGTCATAGTATAGTAAGGCAAAAAAAGTAAAAAAAAAGTCAAATTCTAGTAAGGCTTAAAATGTCATAAAAATGTCATACTATTGTAAGGCATAAAAGGGCATAAAACGTCATAGTATAGTAAGGCAATAAAAACGTTAAAAAAAAGGTCAAAGTATAGTAAGGTATAAAAAGCCATGAAAAAATCACAGTATAGTAAGGCATAAAAATGTCAAAACATTTCATAGTAATGTAAGGCAGGAAATGTCAGAAAACATCATACTATAGTAAGGCATCAAACATCATAGTGTAGAAAAGCATAAAAATAAAAAAAAAAACTGTCAAATTGTAGTAAGGTATGAAACTTAATAAAAACGTCATAGTAAAGTAAGGCATAAAAA
>NW_019501999.1:0-462 GCF_002814215.2 Seriola lalandi dorsalis | reverse complement strand
TACATGCTGATAGAAGAAGCAAGATTGAGAAGTTACAGTTGCACACACACGCACACACACACACACACACACACATACACACACACACACACACAAGCGGACACAAACACTTTGAGAAGCGCAGATAATGTGCAGAGTCGATGTGTAATATTCTCCCTGCCTGTAAAGGTCCACTTCACAGGTGGAGAACAAAGGTTCGCTCCCTTCTCTGTCTTTTTCCCTTTATGACTCACTCATATGCGCGCACACACACACACACACACACACACACAGACACACACACACACACACACACACACACACACACACTCACACACACACTAACGCTGAAGCACTTTGAGTCACACACGCCTTATTAACTCAGTGAGACAGTCTCGTCCCACTTTACCCCTGTGCTGTAGGGCTGTAAAATTTGGGGCTAAATATACTACCTGTGCCGAGGTACTGAAGGGGGGGGGGGGG
>NW_019501998.1:0-309 GCF_002814215.2 Seriola lalandi dorsalis | reverse complement strand
TTATTTAGATCTTTTCTTGACAAACGACTGAATCTGTCGATCAACTGATTGATTGATTGATTGATTCATTGATTGATCAGATAAAAAGAAGCTGATGAAGAAAAAACAGAAAATGTTAAATTCACACTATATATTTTTTTAATGAATCCGTGGGTCACAGTCTGAGGAGGAAGCAGAATGAAAAACAGATTCTCTTCACATTTGTAGAACAAGATTCTGCTGCAGCATGAATCATTTCTCCTCTCACAGTTTCAGCTCGGGTTTCAGTGGCGTCTCAGTTTGTCTTCCTCCTCCTCCTCCTCCTCTCAG
>NW_019501997.1:0-377 GCF_002814215.2 Seriola lalandi dorsalis | reverse complement strand
AAGTCATAAAAAAGTCATAGTATAATAAGGCAAGAAAAGTCATGAAAACAATATAGTACAATAAGGCATAAAAAGGTCATAGTATAGTAAGGCATAAAAAGGCATAAAAACGTCATAGTATAGTAAGGCATAAAAAAGTCATAAAAATGACATAGTATAGTAAGGCATTAAAAGTCATAAAAACGTCATAGTATAGTAAGGAATTGAAAGTCATAAAAAAGTCATATTATAGTAAGGCATTGAAAGTCATAAAAAAGTCATATTATAGTAAGTCATTAAAATTCATAGTATGGTAAGGCATGACAGTCATAGTACAGTAAAGCATAAAAAGGCATTAAAACGACATATTATAGTAAGGCATAAAAACGTCATAGTAT
>NW_019501996.1:0-309 GCF_002814215.2 Seriola lalandi dorsalis | reverse complement strand
GCAGCATGAGTGTGTATATGGAGTGGCAGCAGCACTGGGAGCCGTTCACAGCTGGAAAACAGCAAACACACTCACTAATTAGAGGGAGGCTGGTTAGCCAAGCATGATGCAAACACACAGAGCAGCTCCCACACTGTCACATTAGAGTCCCTCATCTGTAAATGTATAGTAGGTGTATGTCCGTGCATATTTAATATGGTTGTCTCTGCCTGTATGTTTGTGTCTGCAAGTGTGTGTGTGTGTGTGTGTGTGGGTGTGTGTGTGTGGGTGGATGTGTGTGTGTGTCTGTGTGTGTGTGTGTGTGTGTGT
>NW_019501994.1:0-492 GCF_002814215.2 Seriola lalandi dorsalis | reverse complement strand
GCAGCAGCATGGTGGTAGAATGGTTAGGACTATTCCCTTACACTGAGAAGGGCAAGGTTTCAAAACCTGGTTTCAGGCTTTTATATACTGTGACATTTTTTGTGCCATACTATACTATGATGTTTTTTGATATTTATATGTCTTACTATACAATTATGTTTTCATGACATTTTATGCCTAATGGACAATCTTTTGTGATATATCATGGATTAGTATGCTAAAATATCCTTGATATGATGCTATACCATGAGCTTGTGATGTAGAAGTATTGTGGTACAATGGTCAGGACTACTGCCTAACACTGACAAGGTCATGGGTTCAATCCCTGTTTTGGGGCTTTACTGTCCTATGATGCTTTTTGGCATTTTTATGGCTTACTATACTATGACGTTTTTTGAAATTTTATGGCATACTATACTATGACGTTTTTTGGCATTTTTATGCCTTACTATACTGTGACGTTTTATGCCATACTATACTATGATGTTTTTT
>NW_019501993.1:0-309 GCF_002814215.2 Seriola lalandi dorsalis | reverse complement strand
ACCAAGTTAAGTCTGAAATAAATATGCCAGGAGGGCTAAAGATATATCGTCTACGTTTTCTTCCTGAAGTTCAACGCAAGCAAGGATGCGAAGCTCAACAAAATGGATTACTCAGTCCTATTAAGAGGCAAGATACTGTCCAACTGAGGAGGGAGGGTGCTCAGGTAAACCCATGATTAATAAAATAAACTCAATGATGGAAGAAATTGGCATAGTAGACGTTTGGAGAGAGTTTAATCCAACAGGCCGTGACTACACTTACTTCTCCGCACCTCAATCTACTTATTCAAGGATTGACTATTTCTTTGC
>NW_019501992.1:0-309 GCF_002814215.2 Seriola lalandi dorsalis | reverse complement strand
GTGGGGGGCATGATACCATTTGTGAAGCCGTTAACAGTGAAATAAATGAAGTAAACTTTAGTAATGTGGCAGTACAGGCGTCGGGCACCATCTCCGCTTCTCCATTGGGGGTGGAGCCTGCTGTGCAATTTGTTGAGCCGGTGGATGTGGATTCTGATATGGAGGGGGAGGTGGGTTCTCCTGCTCATGGGGGGGCTTCCACCTCTGCCCTTTCTGGTTCCCTGTCCCCAGATGGTGGGCCGGGCCAGGGGGGAGTCCCCATGCCCGCTTTGCGGAGACCAACACGTCACCCTAAGACCCCTCAAAAGA
>NW_019501991.1:0-309 GCF_002814215.2 Seriola lalandi dorsalis | reverse complement strand
ACATTTTTTGGGCATTTTTATGCCCTACAATACTATTTCCTTTAATGCCTTAACATACTATGACCTTTTTATGACCTTTTATTCCTTAATATACTATGATGTTTTTTTTTACGTATTATGCCATACTATACTATGACGTTTTTTATGATTTTCTTGACATACTATACTATGAAATTTTTTGGCATTTTTGTGCCTTACTGTACTATTTCATTTGATGCCTTCCAATACTATGATGTTTTTTTTGACCTTTCATGCCTTAATATACTGTGATGTTTTTTTGACGTTTTATGCAATAGTATACTATGAAGT
>NW_019501990.1:0-309 GCF_002814215.2 Seriola lalandi dorsalis | reverse complement strand
GAAAAACAGGATTTTGAAATGTGGATGTATGATGATTTACAAAACAGTAATGGATGAATTCTAACTGATAATAGTGTCTTGGTCTGGGAGTTTTGGAACTTGCTACTTGTTCCCTGCTAATTATTGACATGATGATATTTTGTGACTTTCATATCTTGTGATCAGGAAAATCACGTACCAAAGGAACTGATCAGCTGATGGAGTCCATCATCAGTGGAGTTTGAGGCTTATGTGTAAGTGTCTTCTTTGTTAATACAATATTAATTTAGTTTTGTCTGCCCTTGGAATATTATAATTAGTTGGAAAAAA
>NW_019501989.1:0-309 GCF_002814215.2 Seriola lalandi dorsalis | reverse complement strand
AAAAAAGAAAAAGGCTCAAATGTAGGATATTGATTCATTTGGAACCAAGATCAATGGAATAGCCAGATATTTTTTAGTTAGTGTCCAGTGAAGAGATCCCTATTCCCCTACATTTATAGTCAATAAGAAAACAAAGGAGAGCTGCTTAGCTGCAACGATGTCCATCTTTTAACCTCCATCATGTGACTGCTTTCCGATTACAGGTCTTCACTTTCCAACTGCTCATCAACACGGGATAATTATTATCACTGGTGGCCATTATCAAAGGAAAACTCAATGTAGCAGCAGCAAGGTGTGGACACATACTGC
>NW_019501988.1:0-309 GCF_002814215.2 Seriola lalandi dorsalis | reverse complement strand
TAGTATAGTAAGGCATAAAAATTTATAAAAATGTAATAGTATAGTCAATAACAAGTCATAAAAAAGTCATAGTGTAGTAAGGCATAAATAGTTATAAAAACGTCAAAGTATATTAAGGCATAAAAAGTCATAGCATAGTAAAGCATAAAAAGTTATAAAAAGTCATAGTATAGTAAGGAATAAACAGTGATAAAAAAAAAGTCATAGTATAGTAAGGCATAAAAAGTGATAAAAAAGTCATAGTATAGTGAGGCATAAAAAGTGATAAAAAAAAGTCATAGTATAGTGAGGCATAAAAAGTCATAGCAT
>NW_019501987.1:0-824 GCF_002814215.2 Seriola lalandi dorsalis | reverse complement strand
TGTCATAGTATAGTGAGGCATAAAAACGTCAAAAAACAGCATAGTATAGTAAGGCTTAAAAACGTCAAAAAACATCATAGTATAGTAAGGCATGAAAATATAAAAAAACGTCATAGTATAGTAAGGCATAAAATGTCAAAAAAACGTCATAGCATAGTAAGACATAAAGACGTCAAAAAACGTCATAGTATAGTAAGGCTTAAAAAGTCACAGTATAGTAAGGCTTAAAAACGTCAAAAAAGGTCATAGTATAGTAAGGCTTAAAAACGTCAAAAAATGTCATAGTATAGTAAGGCATAAAATGTCAAAAAAACATCATAGTATAGTAAGGCATAAAATGTCAAAAAAATGTCATAGTATAGTAAGGCATGAAAATATAAAAAAAACGTCATGGTATAATAAGATATAAAAGGTCAAAAAACATCAGAGTATTGTAAGGCATAAAAATATCAAAAAACGTCATACTATAGTAAGGCATAAAAAGTCATAGTATAGTAAGGCAGAAAAAAAAAAAGTCATAGCATAATAAGGCATAAAACGTCAAAAAACATCATAGTATAGTAAGGCTTAAAAATGTCAAAAAACGTCATAGTATAGTAAGGCATAAAATGTCAAAAAAACATCATAGTATAGTAAGGCATGAAAATATAAAAAAACGTCATAGTATAGTAAGGCATAAAATGTCAAAAAAACGTCATAGTATAGTAAGGCATGCAAATATAAAAAAACGTCATGGTATAATAAGATATAAAAGGTCAAAAAACATCAGAGTATTGTAAGGCATAAAAATCTCAAAAAAGGTCATACTATAGTAAGGCATAAAA
>NW_019501986.1:0-309 GCF_002814215.2 Seriola lalandi dorsalis | reverse complement strand
ATTTCAGCCTTATCTTTATTATTTGCTGACGACGTGATTGTCTGATTGGATGGGTGGTTGTAGGGAAAAAAACAATTAGGAAAAAGACAGAGATTGAGAGGAAGTGCACAAAGGTTAATACTTTAGCTCACTGTCACCAGTTTTCCCTCCTGCAGCCTCTTATCTCAGCGAGGGCTGGGGACAGAAAGACAAGAAAGGCTTCAATGAAAACATTAGTGGAATGAAGCTACTGTTTTACCACTTTTAGCAGGATGTGTGATGACAAACTGATACATTGCTCCGGTTACATCAACATTTGGGTGTGTGCAG
>NW_019501985.1:0-309 GCF_002814215.2 Seriola lalandi dorsalis | reverse complement strand
TCACAAACCCAAAGTAAGATGCTTCTGAATTAAGGCAGCAGGTGAGCTGGTTGTGTTTGGATTCAGAGATGAGTGACACAAAGCTTTAGCTGCTTCATGATTTGAACCCGTGTTTTTACTCTGAGTCCAGACGTGGGGCTCAGCGGAGGAGGGAGCGTCCCGTCCAGACGTCCGCTCCTTTCTGTCCTCCGTCGACCGGTTTGTCGCTAATCTGAGCTCGGCCAGACTCAACATGGAGAGGAGGTTCCGGCTGCAGCAGGTCGACCTTCCTGACGCCATCAGCCAGCTGAGCCGCCCCGCAGACTACAC
>NW_019501984.1:0-369 GCF_002814215.2 Seriola lalandi dorsalis | reverse complement strand
GCCAAGTTTTTCTGAGGCTGTGAAAACATTCCCAGCTCTGGGAATGCTGAGGCCCTGGTGCACACACACACACACACACACACACACACACACACACACACACACACACGCAGAGATGCACCTCAATCAACCAATTAGGTCATCAAGGGGATCTCTCATCACAAAAACAGGCTCACTGCCATGTCCAAATGATGGGGTGCTGACGTACACACACACACACACACACACACACACACACACACACACTCACACATGCAGACAAACTGCCATCCTCCTCTGGCTCCGAACTCAAGAGACACTGATCCACAGAATACACACACATTTGCATACACACACAGTTACATACACACCACTCCCCTGGAAACACAC
>NW_019501983.1:0-309 GCF_002814215.2 Seriola lalandi dorsalis | reverse complement strand
TTGTGAGTCCGCAAATGAGTTTCCCTCGTTTTTTGAAATCCAGACAACTGCGTTTGATCATTTGGAGCTTGCTGCAGACCGATGGATATTAATCAGTGTATGAAAGTCATGTACAGATTAATGGAAAAAAACAGAACATCAAGTGTTGTAGATAGTTGCTTGGCCACCACTAATGTCCAGAGCCACTTTAATGCTCTTTGGCGAGGATTCTCCTGAGTCTGTGGATCATGTGCTGGGAGGGATGAGCAGTGTTCTTCCAGCAGATATTCCCTCATTCAGTGTTTTAATGAGGTGTGTGGGAGACAATGC
>NW_019501982.1:0-460 GCF_002814215.2 Seriola lalandi dorsalis | reverse complement strand
CTTACTATACTATGAATTTCTTATTTCTTACTTTCCGATGACATTGTTATGCCTACTATACTATGAATTTTTATTAAGTTTTTTGCCTTACTATACTATGATGCTTTTATGACATTTTTCATACCTTACTATACTATGACTGCATTTTTAAGCTTCACTATACTATGACATTTTTATGCTTTACTATATATGAATTTTTTATTCTTTACTTTCCGATGACATTGTTATGCCTACTGTACTATGATATTATTATCAAGTTTTTTATGCCTTACTATATATGAATTATTTTGCCTTACTATACTATGACGTTTTTATGCCTTACTATACTATGACGTTTTTATGCCTTACTATACTATGACGTTTTTATGCCTTACTATACTATGACGTTTTTATGACTTATTACACTATGACGTTTTTATGCCTTACTATACCTATTATATATAAACCGCTGCAGCCACAG
>NW_019501981.1:0-309 GCF_002814215.2 Seriola lalandi dorsalis | reverse complement strand
TTAATATACAATGATATTTTTCTGACATTTTATGCCATACTATACAATGACGCTTTTTGGCATTTTTATGCCTTAATATACTATGATGTTTTTATGCCATACTATACTTTGATGTTTTTTGGCATTTTTATGCCTAATTATATTATTTCGTCTCATGCCTTGCCATACTATGATATTCTTTTGACCTTTTATGCTTTAATATGCTATGATGTTTTTTTGACGTTTTATGCCATACTATACTATGACATTTTTTGGCATTTTTCTGCCATTCTATGCTATGACGTTTTTTGGCATTTTTATGCCTTACTA
>NW_019501980.1:0-309 GCF_002814215.2 Seriola lalandi dorsalis | reverse complement strand
TGGATAAGTTGAGTGTTATTTTTCATTGTGCTTACACGTGGGAGAAACCCACATTGTGATGACTACAGCACAATAACAATAACATACTTCAAACATTTTTGAATGTAATATAATGTCTCTTTGTTGTTCAAATGACAAAAATGATACAGGCCGGTTTCATTGATTTGCTGCGGAGTTCTGGCCCTGTGGGGAATTAAGCCTGTATTTGCTGCTTTTTTTGATGAAAAGCTGATTTTTGCATGGTGCACCTATTTACTGTAAAGCTCTGCAGTGTGTGTGTGTGTGTGTGTGTGTGTGTGTGTGTGTGTG
>NW_019501979.1:0-309 GCF_002814215.2 Seriola lalandi dorsalis | reverse complement strand
AAAACGTCAAAAAAACATCATATTGTATTAAGGCATTAAATGTCATAAAAACGTCATAGTATGGCAAGGCATCAAATGAAATAGTATTGTAAGGCATAAAAAGGCCAAAAAACATCATATTATTGTATGGCATAAAAATATCAAAAAACGTCATAGTATATTATGTCATAAAAATATCAAAAAACGTCATAGTATAGTATGGCATAAAACGTCAAAAAAACATCATATTATATTAAGGCATTAAATGTCATAAAAACGTGATACTATGGTAGAGAATAAGTTTACATAGGATAGGAGGGCATAAAAATG
>NW_019501978.1:0-309 GCF_002814215.2 Seriola lalandi dorsalis | reverse complement strand
GGGTATAATGGAGTCAAAATCCCATTATCCTTCTTCAGCCTCCCTCTCCTCACCCTCCTCTTCTGTGCTTGATATGTAAATCTGGCGCAATAATGTAACCTGATCTCCATATGGTGCAACTGTGAGTCATCCTTATGATCCAAGAGACATCAAAGGTGCAGAAACACTGTGGTGATACCAAAAATAATTACTGAGCGAGGTAGTTTTATGAGGTCAGGCCATGTCAGTCTTCATTGTGATGTGGCAGTGTCTATTAGTGCTTTTTTAAAAAAAAAAAAAAAAATTACATTTCACTTTCTTGGCAGTGTG
>NW_019501977.1:0-309 GCF_002814215.2 Seriola lalandi dorsalis | reverse complement strand
AGATCATTGAGGGCTTCATTAATGACACGTGGTCACAGCGCTATGAGGAGCCCATCACCAAGAGCTCCCTAACGGCCATCTGGTCCATCTCTGTCTCCATTTTCTCTGTCGGTGGCATCATAGGCTCCTTCTCCGTCGGACTCTTCGTCAACAGCTTAGGAAGGTAATGAGTGAATAAAATCCTTTCTGGAAAAGTCATAATTTCAGATTTTCTGTGGAAAAACACAAACACAAAAAGCAAAGAAAAAACATGTTGTACATGACAATCACAAGAGAAAGACTCAAGTAAAATACACATCACAGAACAGT
>NW_019501976.1:0-310 GCF_002814215.2 Seriola lalandi dorsalis | reverse complement strand
AAAAAAAAGTCATAGTATAGTAAGGCAAAAAAAGTCATAGTATAGTATGGCATAAAAATGACAAAATAAGTCATAGTATAGAATGGCAAAAAAATGAAAAAATAGTCATAGTATAGTATGGCATAAAAATGAAGAGAAGGTTATAGTATAGTATGGCATAAAAATGACAAAAAAATTAGTATAGAATGGCATAAAAATGACAAAAAAAGTCATAGTATAGTATGGTAAAAAAAATGAAAAAAACATCATAGTATAGTATGGCATAAAAATGAAAAAAAACGTCATAGTATAGTATGGCAAAAAAATGAAA
>NW_019501975.1:0-352 GCF_002814215.2 Seriola lalandi dorsalis | reverse complement strand
CAAAGGTCGGGGTCAGTGTGACCTCACAAAACACTTTTTAGCCATAACTCAAGACTTCACACAAATATTATGACAAAAA
Organism: Seriola lalandi dorsalis; assembly: GCF_002814215.2. Lineage (NCBI taxonomy): Eukaryota > Metazoa > Chordata > Actinopteri > Carangiformes > Carangidae > Seriola > Seriola lalandi. Next base: position 273 of record NW_019501975.1, on the reverse strand, counting down.
AAACCAAATGGTTCATGTTTTCTATGACTGTGGATAAACAGGGATGAAAGTAGTCTGAGTGGAGGAGGCAGAGGACCACCAGGAGGTGATTCTAGTTTTATTATCTTACCACTGGAGAAAAACGTATGAATGATCCACGCTCTGATCTGTTTGGCCTCCAAATACCTTCTGTTCATGGGAAACACAAAGTGAATGAATCCAGACAGTTTATGGAAACACCTTCAACACAGGGCTTCCTCTAACCCCCACCTTCTGTCCTGTAACGCGTCACTC
>NW_019501974.1:0-309 GCF_002814215.2 Seriola lalandi dorsalis | reverse complement strand
TTTACTGGTGAAGTAAATTACTAAATACACTAATTGTTTGATTCATAGTGATCATATAAACCAGCAGTAGTGTAGATGGTTTCTAGTTGATATGCTTTTGAGCATGTTTTTTTTCTTTTTAGTGCTGTATCCAAACCGACTACAGCTCTCAACCTTCACAAGTTTTTTTTTTGAGTTTTTGGAAGAATTTCTGTTATATATTCCTTTAAAACTGTGCGAAATCCACAAAATATTAAAAAAAAAAACTTGAACCTAGTAATGAGAAAAAAGGAGTGACTACTTGCACAAGCACTGATGAGCACCCTTGTT
>NW_019501973.1:0-1340 GCF_002814215.2 Seriola lalandi dorsalis | reverse complement strand
TAGTATAGTAAGGCATAAAAAGTCTTAAAATGGTCATAGTATAGTAAGGCATAAAAACGACAGTATATTAAGGCATAAAAAGTCATAAAAACGACATAGTATAGTAAGGCATAAAAAGTCTTAAAAACTACATCGTATAGTAAGATATTAAAAGTCTTAAAATGGTCATAGTATAGTAAGGCATAAAAAGTCATAAAAACGACATAGTATAGTAAGGGATAAAAAGTCATAAAAAAGTCATACTGACGTACGGCATTAAAATGTTATTGTATGGTAAGGCATAAAAAGAACATAGTATAGTAAGGTATAAAAAGTCTTAAAATGGTCATAGTATAGTAAGGCATAAAAAGTCATAAAAACAACATAGTATAGTAAGGCATAAAAACGACATAGTATAGTAAGGTATAAAAAGTCATAGAAAATGACAAAGTATAGTAAGGTATAAAAAGTCATAAAAACGACATAGTATAGTAAAGTATAAAAAGTCATAAAAATGACATAGTATCGTAAGGCATAAAAAGTCTTAAAATGTTCATAGTATAGTAAGGCATAAAAACGACAGTATATTAAGTATAAAATTCATAAAAATGACATAGTATGGTAAGGCATAAAAAGTCTTAAAAATGACATAGTATAGTGAGGCATGAAAAGATATAGTATAGTAAGGCATAAAAAGTCTTAAAAGGTCATAGTATAGTAAGGCATAAAAACGACATAGTATAGTAAGGTATAAAGGTCATAAAAACGACATAGTATAGTAAGGCATAAAAAGTCATAAAAACGATATAGTATAGTAAGGCATAAAAAGTCTTAAAAACAACATATTATAGTAAGGCATAAAAAGTCTTAAAATGGTCATGGTATAGTAAGGCATAAAAACAACATAGTATAGTAAGGCATAAAAAGTCTTAAAATTGTCATAGCATAGTAAGGCATAAAAAGTCATAAAAACAACATAGTATAGTGAGGCATGAAAACGACATAGTATAGTAAGGCATAAAAAGTCATAAAAATGACATAGTATAGTAAGAATAAAAAGTCATAAAAATGACATAGTATAGTAAGGCATAAAAACAACATAGTATAGTAAGGCATAAAAAGTCATGAAATGGTCATAGTATAGTAAGGCATAAAAAGTCATAAAAACGACAGTATAGTAAGGCATAAAAAGTCATAAAAACGACATAGTATAGCAAGGCATAAAAAGTCTTAAAAACGACATATTATAGTAAGGCATAAAAACGACAGTACAGTAAGGCATAAAAAGTCATAAAAAAGTCATACTGAAGTAAGGCATTAAAATGTTATTGTACGGTAAGGAATAAAAAGTCATAAAAAAA
>NW_019501972.1:0-345 GCF_002814215.2 Seriola lalandi dorsalis | reverse complement strand
CTCAGGTGTGTTATAAATATACGTGACAGGTGTTGTATATCTCAGGTGTGTTATAAATATACGTGACAGGTGTTGTATATCTCAGGTGTTATAAATACGTGACAGGTGCTGTATATCTCAGGTGTGTTATAAATATACGTGACAGGTGTTGTATATCTCAGGTGTGTTATAAATATACGTGACAGGTGTTGTATATCTCAGGTGTTATAAATACGTGACAGGTGTGTTATAAATACATGACAGGTGTTGTATATCTCAGGTGTGTTATAAATATACGTGACAGGTGTTGTATATCTCAGGTGTTATAAATACGTGACAGGTGTGTTATAAATACATGACAGGTGT
>NW_019501971.1:0-309 GCF_002814215.2 Seriola lalandi dorsalis | reverse complement strand
CTATTAAAATGTATGAAATTAAAACCATTTGATGTAATAGGGAGTTAACTAGTGATCTTAACACAATATGTTGTGTTGGTCCTTTAAAGACAAAATAAAACAAAAAGAGGTCAGACCTTTAAAGTATTCCCTCTGTGTAGTTGCTTGACTCTCAACTCGAGCTGCATCATTCAGCCTGATATGAATTACATGTTGCGTTTTTCATGCTTGCCTACTGAATTATATTAACTGGCTTTGAAGTGAAGTAAAATATACTTATAAATCAACTGATCTCATGTATATCAAGTTTCTCGCTCAGCGGACAGTCAT
>NW_019501970.1:0-309 GCF_002814215.2 Seriola lalandi dorsalis | reverse complement strand
TGTTAGCATAAAGATTAACATTAGCATACAGAGTGATGTTAGCATTAAAAGTAATGTTAGCATAAAGATTAACATTAGCATACAGAGTGATGTTAGCATTAAAAGTAATGTTAGCATAAAGATTAACATTAGCATACAGAGTGATGTTAGCATTAAAAGTAATGTTAGCATAAAGATTAACATTAGCATACAGAGTGATGTTAGCATTAAAAGTAATGTTAGCATAAAGATTAACATTAGCATACAGAGTGATGTTAGCATTAAAAGTAATGTTAGCATAAAGATTAACGTTAGCATACAGAGTGATGT
>NW_019501969.1:0-1227 GCF_002814215.2 Seriola lalandi dorsalis | reverse complement strand
TAAGGCATGAAAATATCACAGTATAGTAAGGCATAAAAATGTTAAAAAAACAACATAGTATAGTAAGGCATGATAATGTCACAAAACAACATAGTATAGTATGGCATGAAAAATGACATAGTATAGTAAGGCATAGAAATGTCAAAAAGCAACATAGTATAGTATGGCATAAAAATATCACAGTATAGTAAGGCATAAAAATGCTAAAAGATGACATAGTATAGTAAGGCATAAAAGTATAAAAAAAACAACATAGTATAGTCAGGCATGAAAATATCACAGTATAGTGAGGCATAAAAATGCTCAAAGATGACACAGTATAGTAAGGCATAAAAATGTCAAAAAACAACATAGTATAATAAGGCATAGAAATGTCAAAAAACAACATAGTATAATGAGGCATGAAAATGTCAAAAAAACAACCTAGTATAGTGAGGCATAAAAATATGACAGTATAGTGAGGCATGAAAATGTCAAAAAGCAACATAGTATAGTATGGCATAAAAATGTAAAAAAAAAACAACATACTATAGGAAGGCATAAAAATATCACGGTATAGTAAGGCATGAAAATGTTAAAAAACAACATAGTATAGTATGGCATGAAAATGTAAAAAAAATAACATAGTATAGTAAGGCAGGAAAACAACATAGTATAATATGGCATAAAAATGTAAAAAAAACAACATAGTATAGTAAGGCATGAAAATGTCAAAAAACAACATAGTATAGTAAGGCATGAAAACAACATAGTATAGTATGGCATGAAAATGTAAAAGAAAAAACAACATAGTATAGTATGGCATAAAAATATCACAGTATAGTAACGTATAAAATGCTAAAAGATGACATAATATAGTAAGGCATAAAAATGTTACAGTATAGTAACGTATAAAATGCTAAAAGATGACATAATATAGTAAGGCATAAAAATGTTAAAAAAACAACATAGTATAGTATGGCATAAAAATATCACAGTATAGTAACGTATAAAATGCTAAAAGATGACATAATATATTAAGGCATAAAAATGTTAAAAAAACAACATAGTATAGTAAGGCATAAAAATGTCAAAAAACAACATAGTATAGTGAGGCATAAAAATGTTAAAAAAAACAACAGTATAGTAAGGCATGAAAATATCACAGTATAGTGAGGCATAAAAATGTCAAAAAGCAACATAGTATAGTAAGGCATGATAATGTCACAAAACAACATAGTATAGTAA
>NW_019501968.1:0-350 GCF_002814215.2 Seriola lalandi dorsalis | reverse complement strand
CAGACACACACACACACACACACACACACACACACACACACACACACACACAGACACACACACACACACACACACACACACACACACACAGACACACACACACACACACACAGAGCTCACACCAGTTCTCCCAGTCGTCTGAGGTTCCTCTGACCAGTTATTACACAACAGGAAGTGACACAGAGACAGTCACTCATTGTGACCTTTAATGACCTTTAATGAACAGGTAAGTTCCTCATGACACACCTGTTTCACCTGTAGCTCACCTGACACCTGACCTCACAACAACACAGGAACACACCATCTACAACACATTGCACCACACTGTTAGACCGGGTTAGACCGGGTTA
>NW_019501967.1:0-309 GCF_002814215.2 Seriola lalandi dorsalis | reverse complement strand
GAAGCTAAGCATATATAACAGTGTGAGAGTATGTAGCAGTTTGTTGTTGATGTAGAAAGAAAAATCCATTTTGTTCAAACTGTTGCTGGATAACAAAGCTGAAAAGACAGAAGCGGGGAAAAGCAGGGTTTTGTTTTCCATCTGACACTGATGGATAGCTTAAGCTGGATGAACCAGCGTCTGGACAGTCCAGACCTTTATAAAATCCTTGGGATTACCTGAAGCAAAGAACACACCAACACCAACATGCCACCAGTCATTCACATTCCTGACAGCACTACATGTACAGTACTGTATATGTAGAGCAAT
>NW_019501966.1:0-309 GCF_002814215.2 Seriola lalandi dorsalis | reverse complement strand
CACTGCAGGTCGGCTGCTCTCTTTGTCAGAGGAGGTTTATAGAGCGCCCTCCACTCAGGCCCAGCCCCCCCCCTCAGACCCAGGTGAGCCCTCCAGGGGGTGTCTGCTCTCCCACTCAGCTTTTCCTTGTTTAAAAACTTGACTATCAGCCCGTACAACAACTTGCCATTTGCTTTAAAAAATGGCAGCTTAGAGGATGTTTTATTGTTTAAAAACGGACTCACACAGTTTTTAGGGTTAGGGTTAGAGAGGAGCTTATAGTCGCTGCACAGCAGCGACACCGGCCTCCAATTCTCGATCCTCTGTGGA
>NW_019501965.1:0-401 GCF_002814215.2 Seriola lalandi dorsalis | reverse complement strand
GCGTAGTGGTTTAAGCAGGCGCCCCATGTGTAGAGGCTACAGTCCTCGCTGCAGTCGGCCCCGGTTCGAATCCCGCATCGGACGGCCTTTCACTGCATGTCATTCCCCCTCTCTCTGCCTCCCCATTTCCTGTCACTCTCCACTGTGCTGTCCATTAAAGGCATAAAAGCCCAAAAAAAATATACTTTAAAAATATGACAAAAAAGACAAAAAAAAAAATCAAATATGAAAATTCCTTCAACTCGGCTCAACAGCACATGGGAAACTCAAATTTATTACAACTTGTGTCTTATCTATGTAGTTTTCAACCATTACATTTTCCTCACGTTACACAGGTTAATTAAAGAGACCTGGAAACTTGACATCACATAAATGAAGTCAGACAGGGCAGGAAACACGAG
>NW_019501964.1:0-364 GCF_002814215.2 Seriola lalandi dorsalis | reverse complement strand
GACATCACAAAGTTCCAGAAGTCCTGACGGCTGGTTTTAAGGCTCAGTGTCTGAATACAGGCTGTGTGCATTTCTCTGTGGACTGAGGCTTTGATACTTTCACAGTATTAATATAGAACCTAGACTTGATTTATAATCAAACAACACATGGACATCTGCCTTTAGACTATATGGGACCTTTAATAGTTTTTGGAAACAATGGAACTCTATGGCTCAGAGGAAGAAGATACATCAGGCTTTGATACAGAGCTGGATTAGTTAGTTGTTCGATTAGTCAAACAATCAAAAAAGTAATTTGAAACTATTAAAAAAGTCAGTTTAATTGATAATGAAAGTAATCATTAGTTGCAGCTCTAGTAGGAAA
>NW_019501963.1:0-309 GCF_002814215.2 Seriola lalandi dorsalis | reverse complement strand
TTTTTATGACCTTTTATGCCTTAATATACTATGATGTTATTTTGACATTTTATGCCATACTATGACATTTTTTGACATTTTTATGCGACACTACACTATGACATTTTTTGACATTTTTATGCCATACTTTACTATGTCATGTCATACCTTACCATACTATGACGTTTTTATGACCTTTTATGCCTTAATATACTATGATGTTATTTTGACATTTTATGCCATACTATACTATGACATTTTTTGACATTTTAATGACATACTAAACTACGACGTTTTTTGGCATTTTTATGCCTTATTATACTACATCAT
>NW_019501962.1:0-309 GCF_002814215.2 Seriola lalandi dorsalis | reverse complement strand
TGGATGGATGGATGGATGGATGGATGGATGGATGGATGGATGGATGGATGGATGGATGGATGGATGGAGAAGCTTTGTGGAAAGGCTCCATGATGAAGGCTTCTTCTTCTTCCTGGACTAATTGTATGTTGAGAACTTTGCCAGCAGGAGTGGTCTGAAAGTGTTTGTATCTTCAAAAACAGCTGTTGGAAGAGGAGGATCTGACCATCGGGGGCGTCTTATATTCAGGCCAATCAGGACCATGTGTAGGGTTGTGAAGAAGATTCAAGGATGAACAGATTCTTTAAGAGTAAAGTATGCAGATCAGAC
>NW_019501961.1:0-469 GCF_002814215.2 Seriola lalandi dorsalis | reverse complement strand
TAGTATAGTTTGGCAAAAAATGTCAAAAAAACATCATAGTATATTAAGGCATAAAAGGTCATAAAAACGTCATGGTATCATAAGAAATACAACGACGTAGTAAAGTAAGGCCTAAAAATGTCAAAAAACATCATAGTATAGTATGGCAAAAAATGTCAAAAAAACATCATAGCATATTGAGGCATAAAAGGTCATAAAAACGTCATAGTAAGGTAAGGCATCAAATGAAATACAATTGTGAGGCATAAAAATTGCAAAAAACGTCATAGTTTAGTAAGGCATAAAAGGTCCTAAAAACGTCATAGTATATTAAGGCATAAAAGGTCATAAAAACGTCATAGTAAGGTAAGGCATCAAATGAAATACTATTGTGAGGCATAAAAAAAACAAAAAACGTCATAGTATAGTATGGCAAAAAATGTCTAAAGAACACCATAGTATATTAAGGCATAAAAGGTCCTAAAAACGT
>NW_019501960.1:0-309 GCF_002814215.2 Seriola lalandi dorsalis | reverse complement strand
TGCATGTGTTTTTTTAAGTTGCAGTGCATTGAGCTCTCGGGGCCACCATATGATTTTATTTTTACAAATCAATAATCTTTTTGGAGAGAAAAGGTCACTATCTATTCATAATTCTTTTTCATTGGTTTGTCTTTTCTATATGTGTATACTTGGAATGCTAAGAAGTATTTTGAGATTTGTGACAAACATGAATGAATGGCATATATATACATTCAGTTTGAAATCTGAAGTATATTTTACGGACATATTATCCATATTATTATTATTATTATTATTATTATTATATTTGATTAATGCTGAATGTAAAAA
>NW_019501959.1:0-533 GCF_002814215.2 Seriola lalandi dorsalis | reverse complement strand
AGTATAGGAAGGCTAAAAAACGTCATAGTATAGGAAGGCAAAAAAACGTCATAATATAGTAAGGCATGAAAAGTCATAAAAATGTCATAGTATAGTAAGGCAAAAAAACGTAATAGCATAGTAAGGTAAAAAAATGTCATGGTATACTAAGGTATAAAAAGTCATAAAAAAGTCATAGTATAGTAAGTCATAAAAAAGTCATAGTATAGTAAGGCATAAAAACGTCATTGTATAGCAAGGCATAAAAAGTCACAAAAACGTCATAGTATAGTGAGCCATAAAAAGTCATAAAAAAGTCATAGTATAGTAAGGCAAAAAAACGTCATAGTATAGTAAGGCAAAAAATGTCATAGTATATTAAGCCATAAAAGGTCATAAAAAGTCATAGTATAGTAAGGCAAAAAAATGTCATAGTATACTAAGGCATAAAAAGTCACAAAAACGTCATAGTATACTGAGGCATAAAAACATCATAGTATAGTAAGCCATAAAAAGTCATAAAAAATGTCATAGTATAGTAAGGCAAAACAACG
>NW_019501958.1:0-428 GCF_002814215.2 Seriola lalandi dorsalis | reverse complement strand
AAACGTCATATTATAGTAAGGCATAAAAACGACATAGTATAGTAAGGCATAAAAAGTCATAAAAACGTCATATTATAGTAAGGCATAAAAAGTCATAGTATAATAAGGCATAAAAAGTTATAAAAACGTCATAGTATAGTAAGGCATAAAAAGTCAGAAAAAAGTCATAGTATAGCAAGGCATAAAAAGTCAGAAAAACGTCTTAGTATAGTAAGGCATAAAAAGTCAGAAAAAGTCATAGTATAGTAAGGCATAAAAAGTCATAAAAACGTGCAAGTATCGTAAGGTATAAAAAGTCATAAAAACGTCATAGTATAGTAAGGCATAAAAAGTCAGAAAAAGTCATAGTATAGTAAGGCATAAAAAGTCATAAAAACGTGCAAGGAATAAAAAGTCATAAAAATGTCATAGTATAGTAAGGCATAAAA
>NW_019501957.1:0-309 GCF_002814215.2 Seriola lalandi dorsalis | reverse complement strand
GCATAAAAACGTGAAAAAACGTCATAGTATAGTAAGGCAAAAAACGTTGAAAAAATGTCATAGTATAATACGGCATAAAAACGTGAAAAAACGTCATAATATAGTAAGGCATAAAAACGTCATAGTATAATAAGGCATAAAATGTCATAATATAGTAATGCATAAAAACTTGAAAAAAACGACATAGTATAGTAAGGCATAAAAACGTGAAAAAACGTCATAGTATAGTAAGGCATAAAAACGACATAGTATAGTAAGGCATAAAAATGTGAAAAAACGTCATAGTATAGTAAGGCATAAAAACGACAT
>NW_019501956.1:0-4182 GCF_002814215.2 Seriola lalandi dorsalis | reverse complement strand
ACTATGACGTTTTTACGCCTTACTATACTATTACGTTTTTATGCCTACTATACTATGACGTTTTTACGCCTTATTATACTATGACGTTTTTATGCCTACTATACTATGACGTTTTTACGCCTTACTATACTATGACGTTTTTATGCCTACTATACTATGACGTTTTTACGCCTTAGTATACTATGACGTTTTCATGCCTACTATACTATGACGCATTTATGCTTCTATACTATGACGTTTTTATGCCTACTATACTATGACGTTTTTACGCCTTACTATACTATGACGTTTTTATGCCTACTATACTATGACGTTTTTATGCCTACTATACTATGACATTTTTATGCCTTAGTATACTATGACGTTTTTATGCCTTACTATAATATGACGTTTTTATGCCTACTATACTATGACGTTTTTATGCTTTAGTATACTATGACGTTTTTACGCCTTACTATACTATGACATTTTTATGCCTTAGTATACTATGATGTTTTTACGCCTTACTATACTATGCCGTTTTTATTCCTACTATACTATGACGTTTTTATGCCTTAGTATACTATGACGTATTTACGCCTTACTATACTATGATGTATTTTATGATTTACTATAACATGACATTGTTATGCCTTAGTATACTATGAAGTTTTTTATGCCTAACTATACCGAGACGCATTTATGCCTTACTATACTATGGCATTTTTAGGCCTTAGTATACATGATGTTTTTACGCCTCACTATACTACGACATTTTTATGATGTCTTTATGCATTACTATACTATACTATACTTTACTATTACATTTTGGGTGCATCACTATATCATGAATTTTTATGCCTTAATATACTATGATGTTTTTTATGACGTTTTTATGCCTAACTATACTATAACATTTTTATGCCTTAGTATACTATGACGTTTTTTTTTTACATTTTTATGCCTACTACTATGTCGACTTAATGCCGTACTATAGTATGATGTATTTTATGACTTACTCTACTCTGACGTTTTTGATGCATTACTATACCATGACATTTTAATGGCTAAGTATACTATGACTTTTATGAAGTTTTTATGCCTCACTATACTATGGCGCATTTATGCCTTACTATACTATGATGTTTTTTATGCCTAACTATACTATGAAATTTTAATGTCTTACTTTACTATGATGCATTTATGCCTTACTATACTATCACGTTTTTATGCCTAACTATACTAGGATATTTTTTTGCATTAGTATACTATGACGTTTTTATGGTTCACTATACTAGGACATCTTTATGCCTTACTATACTATGCCGTTTTTTATGCCTTACTATACTATGATGTTTTTTATGTCTAACTATACTATGACATTTTTATGCCTTAGTATACTATGACGTTTTTATGCCTTACTATACTATGATGTTTTTACGCCTTACTATACTATGACGTTTTTATGCCTTACTATACTATGATGTTTTTATGACTTTTTTAGTGCTTTATTATACTATGACTTTATGTATTACTATATTGTGACATTTTTGTGCCATACTATCCTATGACATTCTATACTTTGGTATACTATGTTCTTATTCCTCACTTATGCACTTATATAGTCCTTTTGTAGTCTTACTGACCACTCAAAGCACTTAACAATACTTGCAACATTCACTCATTCACCGACATCATACATAACACTCATATGCACAGTCATATACTGATGAAAAGGGCAATGCGGGGTACAGTATCTTGCCCAAGCATACTTCGACATGCGGCCTGGAGTAGCCGGAGATCCGTTTTTATGCCTTACTATGATGTTTTTGGGACATAGTACACTGTGATGTTTTTATACCTTACTATACTATGACGTTTTTATGCCTACTATACCATGACATTTTTATGCCTTATTATACTATGATGTTTTTAGGCCTAAGTATACTATGATGTTTTTACGCCTACTATACAATGACATTTTTATGCCTTACTATACTATGACGTTTTTTATGCCTTACTATACTATGAAATTTTTATGCCTTTGTATACTATGACGTTCTTTATGCCTTACTATACTATGACATTTTTATGCCTTAATATACTCTGACGTTTTTAGGCCTACTATACTATGACATTTTTATGCCTTAGTATACTATGACGTTTTTTTATGCCTTACTATACTATGACATTTTTATGCCATACTATACTATGATGTTTTCTATGCCTTACTTATACTATGACATTTTTTTGGCCTTACAATAATATATTTTTACACCTCACTATACTATGACGTTTTTATGCCTAACTATACTATGACATTTTTATGCCTACTATACTAGGTCGACTTAATGCCTTAATATACTATGATGTATTTTAAGACTTACTCTACTATGACATTTTTGATGCATTACTATACCATGACATTTTTATGCCTTACTATACTATGACATTTTTCATGCCTTACTTTCATATGTTGTTATGCCTTACTATACTATGACGTTTTTTATGACGTTTTTAGACCTTACTATAATATGATATTTTTACGCCTCACTATACAATGACGTTTTTATGCCTAACTATACTATGACATTTTTATGCCTTAGTATACTATGACGTTTTTTATGCCTAACTATACTGTGACGCATTTATGTCTTACTATACTATGACGTTTTTATGCCTTACTATACTTTCAGGCATTTATGCCTCACTATACTATAGTGTTTTTAGGCCTTAATATACATGATGTTTTTATGCCTCACTTACTATGACATTTTTATGATGTCTTTATGCCTTACTATACTATGACGATTTTAGGCCTTTTTATACTATGACGTTTTTATACCTTCCTATATTATGACATTTTTAGACCTTACTATACTATGATACTTTAACGCCTCACTATGCTATGACGTGATCATGACATGTTTATGCATTACTATACTATGACATTTTTATGCCTTACCATACTATGACGTATTTTATGCCTAACTATACTATGACATTTTTATGACGCTTATATACCTGTCTATACTATGACATTTTTTTATGATGTTTTCATGACTTACTATACTGTGATGTTTTTGTGCCATGATACTATGACATTTTATGCCTTAGCATACTATGTTGTTCCTATGCCTCACTTATGCACTTATATAGCGCTTTTCTAGTCTTACTGACCACTCAAAACATTCACTCACATCATACATAACACTCATACGCACAGTCATACACTGATAAAAGGGGCCGTGTGGGGTACAGTATCTTGCCCAAGCATACTTCGACATGCGGCCTGGAGGAGCCGGGGATCAAACCACGACCTTCCAATTAGTGGTTGACCTGCTCTACCTCCTGAGCCACAACATTTTTATGCCTTACTATACTATGACGTTTTTTTTATTTCATACTATACTATGACGTGTTTATGATGTTTTTATGCCTTTCTATACCATGACATATATATGCCTTAGTATACTATGACATTTTTAATGATGTTTTTATGCCTAACTATACTATCACATTTTTTATGCCTTACTGTAATATGACGTTTTTATGCCTACTGTACTATGTCTATTTAATGCCTTACTATACTATGATGTATTTTATGCGTACTATACTATGACGTTTTTATGCGTACTATACTATGACGTTTTTTATGTCTAACCATACTATGACATATTTATGTCTACTAAACTATGTCAATTTAATGCCTTACTATACTATGATGTATTTTATGACTTACCGTACCATGACGTTTTTATGCCTTAGTGTACTATGATGTTTTTATGACATTTTTATGCCTCACCATACTATGATGTTATGCTTAACTATACTATGACGTATTTATGCCTTACTGTACTTTGACGTTTTTTATGCCTAACTATACTATGATTATGCCTTAATCATGACATTTTTATGGTTCACTATACTATGACATCTTTATGCCTACTATACTATTCCATTTTATGGTTCACTATATTATGACGTTTTTATGCCTACTATACTATGACGTTTTATGACATTTTTATGCCTTACCATACTATGTTTTTTATGCGTAACTATACTATGACATATTTATGCCTTAGTATACTATGACGTTTTTAGGCCTTACTATACTATGATATTTTTATGCCCTTCTATACCATGACATTTTTATGCCTTAGTATACTATGATGTTTTTATGACATTTTTATGCCTTACTAT
>NW_019501955.1:0-309 GCF_002814215.2 Seriola lalandi dorsalis | reverse complement strand
ACACACACACACACACACACACACACACACACACACACACACACACACACACACTATTTTCAAACGTCATAAACCAAGAAGAAAAAATATTGAAAAACATGTAAATAATTAATTTCCTGTCGATTGACTAATGGACCAATCATTGTAGCTCTACACTGAAACTGAACTAGTAGCTGTGAGAAGCTCCTTTAACACTGTAATCATGTGATCCACTGATAATGTGATGATTATAGCTGTTGTGTGTGTGTGTGTGTGTGTGTGTGTGTGTGTGTGTGTGTGTGTGTGCGCAGATGTTGTCCTGTGGGATCC
>NW_019501954.1:0-434 GCF_002814215.2 Seriola lalandi dorsalis | reverse complement strand
ATTTTGCTTTACTCAGTTACAGCAGTTATGTTCTGTGGATTTACAAGTACAACTGCTTTTTGACATTTTCTAAACTAGGTCTCATTTTTTCAAAACTCCACGCACAATTACAAAAATTGCAGACACAAAATGCAAAGTGCAGCAAAATGAAACACTGCATTGAAAATATCATAAAAAAAACATCTAAAACTCAAGTATTTGCAGCAATGCGAATACATGCAAATATGTTTTTGGATATACCATATCGACACCCTCTTAAAATAATGGCCTAAGTCATTTTTTCAGGTTTTTCAGGAAACACAAAAAACTCAACAAAAGAGTCACACTTTTGACATAGGCCATTATACAACCGGGGGTAGAATTGCATGTTCCCCTCAACTGAGGATTCAGGCGATTTTACCAGAGGTGGCCAGCATCATGAGGGGGTGATTTAG
>NW_019501953.1:0-309 GCF_002814215.2 Seriola lalandi dorsalis | reverse complement strand
TTTGCTATCACACCACATTTTATCTTCCTTGTTTATCTTCCTGTCTATGTAAGAGATTATTTCTTCAGTTTTCCTTATATCGCTGCCTTCTTTTTTGAACAGGTTTTTGTAGTATTCTGTTATGATTTCGAGTATTTTTATCTTGTCTTTTTGGATGTTATTGTCTTTATCTTTCAGTTCTTCAATTATGGTTTTCTTCTGTTTTTGTTTTTCTAGCCCCAAAAAAAACGCTGTACATTTTCCCCCTCTACTAAATTTTGAAACCTGCATCTAATTGCTGCCCCTTTGCATTTTTTTCTTTCTATATTA
>NW_019501952.1:0-309 GCF_002814215.2 Seriola lalandi dorsalis | reverse complement strand
GGTTCTTTCAGGTGTTCACATGGCTTCTTACAGATGTTCTCATGGGTTCTTACAGATGTTCTCATGGGTTCTTTCAGGTGTTCACATGGCTTCTTACAGATGTTCTCATGGGTTCTTACAGATGTTCTCATGGGTTCTTTCAGGTGTTCACATGGCTTCTTACAGATGTTCTCATGGGTTCTTACAGATGTTCTTATGGCTTCTTACAAATGTTCTCATGGGTTCTTACAGTTCTCCTCATGGGTTCTTACAGATGTTCTCATGGGTTCTTACAGATGTTCTCATGGGTTCTTACAGATGTTCTCATGG
>NW_019501951.1:0-309 GCF_002814215.2 Seriola lalandi dorsalis | reverse complement strand
TCTGTGATCTACTCTGTGCAATCTACTCTCTGTGATCTACTCTCTGTGTGATCTACTCTATGCAATCTACTCTGTGCAATCTACTCTCTGTGATCTGCTCTCTGTGATCTACTCTCTCTGTGATCTACTCTCTGTGATCTACTCTGTGCGATCTACTCTCTGTGATCTACTCTGTGCGATCTACTCTCTGTGTTTTACTCTCTGTGATCTACTCTGTTTTCTACCCTGATCTACTATGTGTGATCTACTCTCTGTGATCTACTCTCTGTGTGATCTACTCTCTGTGATCTACTCTGTGTTTTCTACCCT
>NW_019501950.1:0-357 GCF_002814215.2 Seriola lalandi dorsalis | reverse complement strand
ACTATACTATGAAGTTTTTTGACATTTTTAAGCCTTACTATTCTATGACGTTTTATGACATTTTTTTGCCATACTATACTATGACATTTTTTTGAAATTTTATGCCTTACTATACTATGACATTTTTTGACATTTTATGCCTTACTATACTATGAAATTTGATGTCTTATTATCCTATGACATTTTATTACATTTTTATGCCATACTATACTATGACATTTTTTGACTTTTTTTTTGCCTTACTATACTATGACGTTTTTTGACATTTTTATGACATACTATAGGATGAAATTTGATGCCTTATCATACTACAAATTTTTGACACATTTTTTATGCCTTACTATAGTGGGACATTTT
>NW_019501949.1:0-309 GCF_002814215.2 Seriola lalandi dorsalis | reverse complement strand
GTGTATGTGTTTGGAGGAGGTCATGAAATACATGACTAAACAGTGTGTATGTGTGTGTGGGAGAAAACTGAGTATGTCCAGATGTTGGTGGGAGGATGTTTCACACTGTTTCTCCAGGGAGTTTGTTTATATCTAAATGCTGCAGTCCGAGTGTGTGTGTGTGTGTGTGTGTGTGTGTGTGTGTGGTGTTTGTTTGTTTGTCTGTGTTGGTACAGTAACACATAAACAAAACATTATTCCACTCAGCAACATACTGTGCCAACAGATCCACAGATGTCAGAATATCAGCTGCTCTTCACATCTCTTTAC
>NW_019501948.1:0-309 GCF_002814215.2 Seriola lalandi dorsalis | reverse complement strand
TGTTTCCGCTGTCTTTTTAACTCTAGAGCTGAGCATCTAGGCCAAGCCATTCCACACACACACACACACACACACACACACACACACACACACACACACACACTCACTCTATGTATGCATCCTCAAAGGTGCTTAGTGCACCAGTTTAATCCGTCTTTTTCTACGTGCCAAAATTCATTTCAGCACCTGCTTTGGCCATGCTGATTCTTTCCCCTGCATTCACTAGTATAGTGTTGGTGTGTGTGTGTGTGTGTGTGTGTGTGTGTACATATTCAAGTGTGTGAACTCAAACAGCAGGAGAGAGCATGC
>NW_019501947.1:0-309 GCF_002814215.2 Seriola lalandi dorsalis | reverse complement strand
CACACACACGTGTTATTAATTCATATCTACTAATCCACATACATAACATGGTTCCTGCATAATTCAGTATTTTCATCTCCCTGTCTGTTCAATAAAACATGCAATACATCCAACCATCAACTGTGCACATGTCGCTGTATACAATATACAATACAGTACACTATACTATAGACCACATACTGTGCATGTACTGAAACATATCAACAGCATCTCTCACCCTTCCAGGTGAAGACCAGTCTCATCAATTACTTTCCTCTTTGGGAACAGATGGTGTCATTTGGTCGAATGGTCGAGAATCACTGCTGGCTG
>NW_019501946.1:0-410 GCF_002814215.2 Seriola lalandi dorsalis | reverse complement strand
AGAACACAGAAAACAGAACACAGAGAACACAGAACACAGAGAACACAGAACACAGAACACAGAGAACACAGAACACAGAGAACACAGAACACAGAACACAGAGAACACAGAACACAGAACACACAGAACACAGAACACAGAGAACACAGAAAACAGAACACAGAGAACACAGAACACAGAGAACACAGAACACAGAACACAGAGAACACAGAACACAGAACACAGAGAACACAGAACACAGAACACACAGAACACAGAGAACACAGAACACAGAGAACACAGAACACAGAGAACACAGAACACAGAACACACAGAACACAGAGAAAACAGAACACAGAGAACACAGAACACACAGAACACAGAACACAGAGAACACAGAGAACACAGAACACAGAACACAGAGAACACAG
>NW_019501945.1:0-309 GCF_002814215.2 Seriola lalandi dorsalis | reverse complement strand
TTCTCCCAAACTATTCTTAATTGCCTCCACAAAAACTTTAGAATATCAGGTGCGCTTTTATAAACCCGGTAGGGGACTCCATTTGGCCCTGGGGCCGAAGAAGCCTTTGCACGCCTGACTACCTCCTCAACCTCCTTCCACCTGGGTGGTCTAACATCCATCTCATGATCTATCTTTCCTAATGGTGGCATGTCAGGTGGAAGGCCTACTATTCTATTCTGCTCAAAATCATGAATACGTGGGGCGTCGTGTAGCGTAGTGGTTTAAGCAGGCGCCCCATGTGTAGAGGCTACAGTCCTCGCTGCAGTC
>NW_019501944.1:0-309 GCF_002814215.2 Seriola lalandi dorsalis | reverse complement strand
GAGGAGCTGCGTGTGTTAACCAGACTTAACCAGGTTCACTTCTCCCGTGAAAGTTTTTTTATTAGTGTTTTTTATTAGACGACTGAAATAAGGTCTGTGGTTAACACAAGCTCTAGAGATATTAACGTTTAACGTTAAAATACCCCAGTCAACGCTAACCTTCACTGCCTCGTGTTCATACTCGCACATTGAAAATTATTACTAACTTTGTAAGAGGAAGCTTTTGTAGACGAGGTCAGAGCTCAATCAAACTACATGTTGGAAGTTTAGTGGTGGTGATGTTGAAGTTGTGCAACGGTGGCATTTTAC
>NW_019501943.1:0-565 GCF_002814215.2 Seriola lalandi dorsalis | reverse complement strand
TGAAGTCGTTGTTGAGCCAGAAGTTGTTGTTGAGCCAGTAGTTGGGATCGTTGGTCCTGTAGTTGTTGTTGAGATAGCAGTCGTGGTAAATGGTCCTGCAGTTGGTGTTGATCCAGCAGTTCTGGTAGTGGGTCCTGTAGGTCTCATTGAACCAGCAGTTGTAATTGAGCCAGCATCTGTCATTGAGCCAACAGTTGTTATTGAGACAGAAGTTGTGGTTATTGGTGCTCCAGTTGGTGTTGATCTAGCAGTTGTGGTAGTTGGTCCTGTAGTTGTTGTTGACTCAGCAGCTGTCATTAAGCCAGCAGTGGAGAAAGTTGACTTTAAGGTAGCAGTTGTGTTTGTTGGTTCTCCAGTTGGTGTTGATCCTGAAGTTGTGGTAACTGGTCCTGTAGTTGTCATTGAGTGAGCAGTTGTGGCAATTGGTCCTGAAGTCGTTGTTGAGCCAGAAGTTGTTATTGAGCCAGTAGTTGGGATCGTCGGTCCTGTAGTTGTTGTTGAGTCAGCAGTTCTCATTGAGCTAGCAGCTGTCATTAGGACAGCAGTCATGGTAGTTGGTCCTGTA
>NW_019501942.1:0-745 GCF_002814215.2 Seriola lalandi dorsalis | reverse complement strand
GTCATTGTACAGTAAGGCATAAAAAGTCATAAAAAAGTCATAGTATAGTAAGGCAAAAAACGTCATAGTATAGGAAGTCATAAAAAGTCATAAAAACGTCATAGTATAGTAAGGCAAAAAAACGTCATAGTATAGTAAGGCATAAAAAGTCGAAAAATGTCATAATATAGTAAGGCATAAAAAGTCATAAAAACGTCATAGTATAGTAAGGCAAAAAACGTCATAGTATAGTAAGGCATAAAAAGTCAAAAAAAGTCATAATATAATAAGGCATAAAAAGTCATAAAAACGTCATAGTATTGTAAGACAAAAAAATGTCATAATATAGTAAGGCATAAAAAGACATAAAAACGTCATAGTATAGTAAGGCAAAAAAACGTCATATAAAAGTTATAGTATAGTAAGACATAAAAAGTAAGAAAAAGTCATTGTACAGTAAGGCATAAAAAGTCATAAAAAAGTCATAGTATAGTAAGGCAAAAAACGTCATAGTATAGTAAGGCATAAAACGTCATAAAAACGTCATAGTATAGTAAGGCAAAAAAATGTCATAGTATAGTAAGCCATAAAAAGTCAAAAAATGTCATAATATAGTAAGGCATAAAAAGACATAAAAACGTCATAGTATAGTAAGGCAAAAAAACGTCATATAAAAGTTATAGTATAGTAAGACATAAAAAGTAAGAAAAAGTCATTGTACAGTAAGGCATAAAAAGTCATAAAAAAGTCATAGTATAGTAAGGCA
>NW_019501941.1:0-484 GCF_002814215.2 Seriola lalandi dorsalis | reverse complement strand
CGTCACAGTATAATAAGGCATAAAAACATCATAGTATAGTAATACATAAAAACGTCATAGTATAGTAAGGCATAAAAAGTCATAAAAACATCATAGTATAGTAAGGCATAAAAAGTGATAAAAACATCATAGTATAGTAAGGCATAAAAACATCATAGTATAGTAAGGCATGAAAAGTCATACAATGTAATAGTATAGTAAGGCATAAAAAGTCACAAAAACATCATAGTATAGTGAGGCATAAAAAGTCATAAAAAACGTCATAGTATAGTTAGGCATTAAAACATCATTGTATAGTAATACATAAAAACGTCATAGTATAGTAAGGCATACAAATTCATAAAAACATCATAGTATAGTAAGGCATAAAAAGTGATAAAAACATCATAGTATAGTAAGGCATAAAGACATAAAAACGTCATAGTATAGTAAGGCATAAAAACATCATAGTATAGTAATACATAAAAACATCATAGTATAGTAA
>NW_019501940.1:0-1086 GCF_002814215.2 Seriola lalandi dorsalis | reverse complement strand
AATAATTGTAATAAATTGAGACTAAAAGCATATTGGCTATTTTGCCTATTAGTTTAGGCTGGTGCCCCGTGAACTTTAATTCATTTTAAAGTTATTCTTTAATATTAATATTTAATATTAATATTTTCTTAATTTGTGATAGCCAATAAATTGATAAACAACCGAAATCTAACATATTTGGTGTCCAGCTCATGAGGTAGAGTACTGTTAACATAATGGTGCCGCCCGGGTGAGGTCGAGTACTAATGATGCCCCCGTGTGAGGCCGAGTAATAATGATTTCCAGTTACTAATAGAGCTCAGACCCAACAAAAGCGTGTAGTGATGTAACATAAATCCTCAATAGACAATTTTGTATAAGTTAATCAGCTTTTTCGTCATTAATTAAAGCACCGACTGTGACCACACGTGGATCAGGCAACAGTGTCCATGAGTGTGTTATGATGGAGCTGTGTGTGGTGTGCTGGCCTTACGAGGTTGACCTCCCTTACTTTGACCATTTCAGCCCAAAGCACTACAATATTTTCAACTTGGGGCCCATATGCAGCATCGGGATCTTAATTATTTTCTTAAAATTAGAGTGTTTCTGGACCTGCACTACAGTTCAATACAATTAGCAGACAAAAGAGACTTATCAACAGTTCAGAGTGCTCTGTATTGTAGATTAGTAGTGATGAAGGTTTGGTTTAGGAGGAGCTGTAGTGACAGGGCAGCGGCACAGGCAGCAGAGCAGGAAGCTGAACCAGGGTAGACGGCAGAGCAGTGGAGAGTGAGCTGGGTGAGGCAGGCAAACTCAGGAAGACAGACATAGTTAAACCTGAGGCGCAGGCAGAGAAGAGTTAAACCGCACTCAAAAAACAACACTGCAATAGTCAGGCAAAAAAACTTTGTAGTTGGCTGTAGCGTTAAAACATGTCGGCGAACTGAACGATGTAGCAAAGACTGGAGTGAAGAGCCGGGGTTTAAATACTGCAGGCGCTTGTCTGGTTGATGAGGTGATGAGTCACAAGTGCGCAAGTGGATTGGCGGGAGAAGGAACTGGATAGCCACGGCCAGACACACACACACACACACACACACACACACA
>NW_019501939.1:0-309 GCF_002814215.2 Seriola lalandi dorsalis | reverse complement strand
GGGGGGGGGGGGGGTTTACATGGGGTCCACAGCAGCTCATTTGTGGTGTGGGCCCCCTGAGCAGGTTAGTCCAGCCCTGATTATAAGATAGAAGAGAAATAAGCACTTGACTGTCTGTTGGTTCTTCTCGTTCATCTGCTGACATGAGTCAAAGCTGCTGAAACCTTCTGAATGAGTAACAGCACATCTTCCGTCCACTACTACTACTACTACTATTACTACTATTACTACTACTCCTACTACTACTACATCATCACCACCCCTGTCAGTACTGACCTCCTCCAGCAGGTAGACGGTGTTCCTGCAGCT
>NW_019501938.1:0-309 GCF_002814215.2 Seriola lalandi dorsalis | reverse complement strand
ATGTCAAAAAACGTCATAGTATAGTATGGCATAAAAATGTCAAAAAACATCATTGTATAGCCTGGCATAAAAACTCATAGTGCAGTAAGGCAAAAAAATATCAAAAAAGTCATAGTATAGGATGTCATGAAAAGTTCAAAAATGTCATAGTATAGTATGGCATAAAAAGTTCGAAAACATCATAATATAGTATGGCATGAAAATGTCAAAAAACGTCACAGTATATTATGGTATAAAAATGTCAAAAAACATCATAGTATAGCCTGGCATAAAAAGTCATAGTACAGTACAGCATTAAAATGTCAAAAA
>NW_019501937.1:0-309 GCF_002814215.2 Seriola lalandi dorsalis | reverse complement strand
TAGTGTTATATTTTGTTTGTTTTATATTTTTTAGGTATTAGTTTTATTTATTATTAGTATATGTTACCAATTATAACTCCTCCTGTGAAACACCCATAAGTGGAAGCTCCTGTATAAACAGACAATGAATGACAATACAGGGAAACACTGTTGTAATAACATAAAAATATTTCTGCAGCAAAAGTTACAAACACTGTCCGTTAATAGACACTAAAAATGTCCTGTATCTTCTTACAACTACTTCATAGTGTGTGTAGGTGTGTGTAGGTGTGTGTAGGTGTGTGTAGGTGTGTGTAGGTGTGTGTAGGT
>NW_019501936.1:0-392 GCF_002814215.2 Seriola lalandi dorsalis | reverse complement strand
GGCATTAAAAGGCATAAAAACGACATAGTACAGTAAGGCATAAAAACGACATAGTATAGTAAGGCATTAAAAGGCATAAAAACGACATAGTACAGTAAGGCATAAAAACGACATAGTATAGTAAGGCATTAAAAGTCATAAAAACGTCATAGTATAGTAGGGCATAAAAGTGATATAGTATAGTAAGGCATGAAAAGTCATAAAAACGTCATTGTATATTAAGGCATAAAAACGAAATAGTATAGTAAGGCATAAAAACGACATAGTATAGTAAGGCATAAAAACGACATAGTATAGTAAGGCATTAAAAGGCATAAAAACGACATAGTACAGTAAGGCATAAAAACGACATAGTATAGTAAGGCATTAAAAGGCATAAAAACGACATAGTA
>NW_019501935.1:0-309 GCF_002814215.2 Seriola lalandi dorsalis | reverse complement strand
TGTGTGTGTAAAGTAAAGATAAAGCGAAGAACACAGAGGCCATTGTGTGTGTATGTATGTGCTTTCCCAGGAAATGGATCGATAGAGGAGTGTAGAGGGTGAGCTAATAGGTGCCACAGCTACAGTGTCGTGTGTGTGTATGTGTGTGTTTGTTCATGGCTTTGAGCTCTGAGGGGTGTGTGTTGATGTTTGGTTGGTGATGAGTAATGTCATGCCAAACAGCCTGAGAGCTAGTAGGAGGGTTAGCAAGGATGGCAGCAGTCCACAAGTCCCGTGTTCAGCTGTTAAAGTTAAGAAATTAGAAATATT
>NW_019501934.1:0-309 GCF_002814215.2 Seriola lalandi dorsalis | reverse complement strand
AGACCTGTGGCCGCACTCTCGCCGCCGTGACCCTTGTATGATCCTTTCAGCCCATTTCTGACATGGCGACTGTTTTTTCGAGGATTTTGGAGATGAAGGGTAGATTGTTGTTGGAGTGGGACCAAACAACTCGCAGAGAGTGGATTCAAACGAGCTGGAGACGGGCACAGACACCGGCGAGACTTTCCACTTGTCGCGGTAAATTATCGCGAGACCTCCTCTCCGACCGGAGCCACGGGGTTTACAGATGTGTAGTTTCCGTAGTGTAGTGGTTATCACGTTCGCCTAACACGCGAAAGGTCCCCGGTT
>NW_019501933.1:0-688 GCF_002814215.2 Seriola lalandi dorsalis | reverse complement strand
CATACTATACTATGTCGTTTTTTTCACTTTTAACGACTTACTCATACTGATGTCTATATACCTTGCTATATCATGACTTTCTTGACGTTTTTATGCCTTATTATAACATGTTGATTTTTCACTTTTTTGCCTTACTATACTATGTCGTTTTTTCACATTTTATGCCATACTATACTATGTCGTTTATTTTTACTTTTAACGCCTTACTATATGATTAAATCTTTATACCTTACTAAACAATGAAGTCTATAATGGTTTTTTACCTTATTATAGTGTGTCGTTTTTTTCAATTTTTTTGCCATATATACTATGTTGTTTTTTCAAATTTTTTGCCATACTATACTATGTGGTTTTTTTTACTTTTAACGCCTTACTATACTATAATGGTTTTTTACCTTATTATAGTGTGTCGTTCTTTTCAAATTTTTTGCCATATATACTATGTTGTTTTTTCAAATTTTTTGGCATACTATACTATGTCGTTTTTTTCACTTTTAACGACTTACTCATACTGATGTCTATATACCTTGCTATATTATGACTTTCTTGACGTTTTTATGCCTTATTATAACATGTTGATTTTTCACTTTTTTGCCATACTATACTATGTCGTTTTTTCACATTTTATGCCATACTATACTATGTCGTTTATTTATACTTTTAACGCCTTACTATATGATTAAATCTT
>NW_019501932.1:0-309 GCF_002814215.2 Seriola lalandi dorsalis | reverse complement strand
CTGAATGCAACAGAAAATGAGTAAATTCAATGAAAGGACAATCAACATAAAAATAGTCAATAAAAACACTGAAAGTGAAGTGGAGTAGGAAAAAAAAAACTGTTAGAGCCATATCTACGACTGGCAAGAGTGTTAAGTGTGACAGAAGCACAATAAAGTACAAATACCCATGAAAGGTGGATGGTGAGTTGGGGAAAGAGGGGAAGGGAAACAGGATTACCTGGGGCCAGGGCTTTACTTGAGTTTCCAGCTAAGTATCTGTAAGGATTAGACAATTATTTGCAGATGTTTGCACTAAATGTTCAAATA
>NW_019501931.1:0-309 GCF_002814215.2 Seriola lalandi dorsalis | reverse complement strand
CATAAAAAGTCAAAAAAACGACATTGTATAGTAAGGCATAAAAAGTCATAAAAATGTCATAGTATAATAAGGTATAAAAAGTTTTAAAAAATGACATAGTATAGTAAGGCATAAAAATTCATAAAAATGTCATAGTATAATAAAGAATAAAAAACGACAGTATAGTAAGGCATAAAAATTCATAAAAATGTCATATTTTAATTAGGCATAACAATTCATAAAAAACGACATAGTATAGTAAGGCATAAAAAGTCATAAAAATGTCATATTTTAATAAGGCATAAAAATGACATAGTATAGTAAGGCATA
>NW_019501930.1:0-309 GCF_002814215.2 Seriola lalandi dorsalis | reverse complement strand
TGACCTCCCCAGAACATCCCCTCCTCCAGTCACTCTCAATATCAGGGGTACTGTGTGTCTCCTGAACCATCATGATATCAATATGTTTTAACTCCATTAATTTAAAAAGAGCAGCCCTTTTACCCTCATCTCTAGCTCCATTAATATTTAAAGTGCCTATCTTAAAATCACACATGGAGAGAGAGAGGAAAAACACAAGAATGTAACATAACAGAAAATAAGAAAAACAAATATTATTAAACATCTTCATGGAGCTCATTGGTTCTGATCTTATGAACCAGTTTTCGTAGTCTGTGGACCTCCTGCTCA
>NW_019501929.1:0-309 GCF_002814215.2 Seriola lalandi dorsalis | reverse complement strand
AGCAGTTTGACATACACTAAGACTTGTGTTCTTAGAGCTAGATGTGTGTAGAGAGGGAATCATGACGCACCCCATGCAGGGCTCCAGCCCTCCTATTGCTGTCAGAAACTGAAAAGCCTTAAAGCGAGAAGGTGCACGCTCAACAGCAACAGCAGAGTACAACATCTCCAGCTGAAATTTAAGAAGCTAGCTGTAAGGAAAATGGCAACACATAGAAGATGAGCCTAACTCCAAGCTGTTTTTTTTTTTTTTTTTGTTTGTTTGTTTTTTGCATGACCACAGACAAGCTGCCACCTGTACCTTCTCACC
>NW_019501928.1:0-309 GCF_002814215.2 Seriola lalandi dorsalis | reverse complement strand
GAATTCAGTAAAAAAAAAAAAAAAAAAAAACTGTTACAACCAATCTACTGAGGAGTGGAACCTCTCAATAGCAGTTTAGCTTGTTTGTCTTTGGAAACACAAACAGGAAGCACATATGATCCATTACAAACCATAGGTAATCTTCACCAGGCTGCTAACACCCATCCTGGTTGGTACAACTGAAAGCACCTTACTGGATTCACCTGACTTCTGTTAAGGTTTTCCAGGTTGACCATTACCACAAAGGGAAAACAGGCTCACATTATTCTGCTGTTCAAAAATTACTCATCCCAACTTATTTCTTTACTT
>NW_019501927.1:0-309 GCF_002814215.2 Seriola lalandi dorsalis | reverse complement strand
GGGTTTGGTGGGACCAAGATGCTGTCTTTTCCTTTTAACAGTCCTTTAAAATAAAACTTAAAATTGCAGGCATGTATAAGACCACCAGATCCAGGCTTACCATTTTTTCCTCTAATTGTGTGAGAGGTTTTTGCCTTGCCATGCCCAGTACTGTCTCCATGTCTGCTGACAGGACTTTCGTCTGAGCGTCGCAGCATCTTGTAAGGGGGCGTGGGATCCGATGAGCCATCGCGCACCTTGTCGTAACGGTGAAGGCTGCTGGACTGGCTCTTTGGCTGAGATTTATGGGTCTACAAAGGATGGCAGATA
>NW_019501926.1:0-309 GCF_002814215.2 Seriola lalandi dorsalis | reverse complement strand
ACACTGTAGAGACTGAGACACTGTAGAGACTGAGAAACAAACAGATACTGTATAGACTGAGACACTGTAGAGACAGACAGAGACACTGTAGAGACAGAGACACTGTAGAGACTGAGACACTGTAGAGACTGAGAAACAAACAGATACTGTATAGACTGAGACACTGTAGAGACAGACAGAGACACTGTAGAGACAGAGACACTGTAGAGACTGAGACACTGTAGAGACTGAGACACTGTAGAGACTGAGAAACAAACAGATACTGTATAGACTGAGACACTGTAGAGATTTAGACACTGTAGAGACAGA
>NW_019501925.1:0-309 GCF_002814215.2 Seriola lalandi dorsalis | reverse complement strand
GTCAAAAATGTCACAGTATAATATGGCATGAACATGTCAAAAAACATGAAGAGATAAAAGCATCATTGCATGATTGAGAATTGAACCCACAAGTGTCTGGTCATTAGGCAACAGTTGCAACCACTGCTCCATGGTGGTAATCATAAAATTTCTTTTTTAGTAATAAACAAAATCATCCAGGAATAGAAAGGCATAAAAAGGTTGTGGTGTAGTAAGTCATAAAAACGTCGAATAACGTCATAGGATAGAAAGGCATAAAAACGTCAAAAAACGTCATAGTATAGCAAGGCATAAAACGTTATAGTATAG
>NW_019501924.1:0-342 GCF_002814215.2 Seriola lalandi dorsalis | reverse complement strand
TATCAAATAACACAATTATCCTCATCCCCTGAGTCTGTGTCATCTCGAACACAACAGTGGCCAGAGGACTTTGCAATTCCCCAATTTTCATATGACACAGAGCTACAGCTAGAGAAGGGGAATACAGAGTACCGTGTGAGCCAAAAAATGTTGACTGTCAGCTCCCGAATGCTGTCTGATATCCTGAAAAGAGTAGCAGAAGAAATTTACCGTTACAAGGCCTACCCAGAGGAAGCACATTTCTTTTTTTTTTTTTTGTTTATTTTCTTTATTGGAGGTAGTTTCACAAGTCGATTACATATTAACAAAAGTAGATCCAACCTTTTTTTTTTTTCCATTTAC
>NW_019501923.1:0-557 GCF_002814215.2 Seriola lalandi dorsalis | reverse complement strand
GCATAAAAACATCAATAAATGTCATAGAATTGTAAGGCATAAAAACGCCAGAAAATGTCATAGTATAGTAAGGTGTATAAAAACATTTTAAAAAACGTCATAGTATAATAAGGCATAAAAACATCAATAAATGTCATAGTATAGTAAGGCATAAAAATGTCAAAAAACGTCATAGTATAGTAAGGCATTAAAATGTCAAAAAACATCATAGTACAGTAAGGCATAAATACGTCAAAAAAAGTCATAGTATAGTAAGGCATAAAAATGTCAAAAAACGTCATAGTATAGTAAGGCATTAAAATGTCAAAAAACATCATAGTACAGTAAGGCATAAATACGTCAAAAAAAGTCATAGTATAGTAAGGCATAAAAACGTCAAAAACGTCATACTATAATAAGGAATAAAAACATCAATAAATGTCATAGTATAGTAAGGCATAAAAATGTCAAAAAACGTCATAGTATAGTAAGGCATTAAAATGTCAAAAAACATCATAGTAGAGTAAGGCATAAATACGTCAAAAAAAGTCATAGTATAGTAAGGCATAAAAACGTCA
>NW_019501922.1:0-431 GCF_002814215.2 Seriola lalandi dorsalis | reverse complement strand
CAAAAAAGATTTTATATAATGTATTTTTGACATTTTATGCCATACTATACTATGTCGTTTTTTGGCATTTTTATGCCATGCTATACTATGACGTTTTTTGACAGTTTTATGCCATACTGGACTATGACGTTTTTTGGCATTTTCATGCCTTATTATACTATGCCGTTTCATTCCTTACCATACTATGACGTTTTTTTGACCATTTATGCCTTAATATACTAAGATGTATTTTTGACATTTTATGCCATACTATACTATGACGTTTTTAGGCATTTTTATGCCATACTATACTATGACGTTTTTTCACTGTTTTATGCCTTATTATACTACGCCGTTTCATTCCTTACCATACTATGATGTTTTTTTTTTTACCATTTATGCCTTAATATACCATGATGTATTTTTGACATTTCATGCCATACTATACTATG
>NW_019501921.1:0-392 GCF_002814215.2 Seriola lalandi dorsalis | reverse complement strand
GTTTTTTTCATTTTTATGCCATACTATACTATTTCGTTTTGTGGCATTTTTATGCCTAATTATGTTATTTTGTCTCATGCCTTGCCATACTATGATCATCTTATATCCTTTTATGCATTAATATACTATGATGTATTTTTGGCATTTTATGCCATACTATACTATGACGTTTTTTTCATTTTTCTGCCAAAATATTTTTTGCCGTTTTTGGGCATTTTTATGCCTCACTATACTATCTCGTTTGATGCCTGACCATACTGTCACGTTTTCATGACCTTTTAAGCCTTAATAGACTACGATGCATTTTTGACATTTTATGCCATACTATACTATGACGTTTTTTTCATTTTTCTGCCATACTATACTATTTCGTTTTGTGGCATTTTTAAGCC
>NW_019501920.1:0-356 GCF_002814215.2 Seriola lalandi dorsalis | reverse complement strand
CTAAGATTTAAAGATATGATTGTATATTAAAGCCTAAAAAGTGACAAAAACTACATAGTATGATGTGGCAAAGAAAGTGAAAAAACGACATAGTATAGTGTGGCAAAAAAATGTAAAAAAATGGCATAGTATGTTAATGCATAAAAACATCAAAAAACGTCATAATATGGTCAGGTATACACATATCATAGTATATTAATGCTTGTAAAGATAAGAAAAGAGACATAATATAGTGGGGCAAAAAAAGTGAAAAAACGACATAGTATAGTATGGCAAAAAAATGAAAAAAATGGCATAGTATGTTAAGGCATAAAAACATCAAAGAACGTCATAATATGATAAGGTATACAGATATC
>NW_019501919.1:0-309 GCF_002814215.2 Seriola lalandi dorsalis | reverse complement strand
GTATGGCATTAAATGTCAAAAACACAACATAGTATATTAAGTCATAAAATGTCATAAAGACATCATAGTATGGGAAGGCATGAGATGAAATAATATAATTAGGCATAAAAATGCCAAAAAAACGTCATAGTATAGTATGGCAAAAAATGTTAAAAATACAACATAGTATATTAACTCATAAAAGGTTATAAAAACATCATAGTATGGTCAGGCATCAAACGTGAAAGTATATTAAAGCATTAAAGGCCAAGAAACAGAAAATAATTTTATGGAAGAAAAATGCCAAAAAACGACATAGTATAGTATGGC
>NW_019501917.1:0-309 GCF_002814215.2 Seriola lalandi dorsalis | reverse complement strand
CCTATGTCGTTTTTATGACTTTTTATGCCTTACTATACTATGATGTTTTGTTGGATTTTTATGCCTTACTATATACTATGATGTTTTTATGACTTTTTATGCCTTACTTTCCTTTGATGTTTTTATTACTTTTTGTGCCTTACTATACTATGATGTTTTTATGCCTTACTATACTATGTCATTTTGTAACTTTTTATGCCTTAATATACTATGATGGTTTTATGACTTTTTATGCCTTACTATACTATGTCATTTTTATGAATTTTTATGCCTTATTATACTATGATGTTTTTATGACTTTTTATCCCT
>NW_019501916.1:0-309 GCF_002814215.2 Seriola lalandi dorsalis | reverse complement strand
ATGGCCACATTCCTCCAGCTGTGATAAACATCAGTCTTGCAGTCCAGACATGTTTTGCAGGTTGACCACACTGTGAGACACATCTGGCACTTTTCACTGATAGCAGCTTGGGGATACTGTAAGTAGACAGTCTTGTCAGTTTTTAGTTGAGGGAGTATAATAGACAGAAATAGTTGTATCAAAAGTAAGGGGGACATCTTATCAGATATATATAAATATATATATATATATATATATATATATATATATAGATATATATATATCATAGGAAGATGAAATTGTTGACATCATTCCTGCCAGATGTGGCAT
>NW_019501915.1:0-402 GCF_002814215.2 Seriola lalandi dorsalis | reverse complement strand
AGAAGGGCATAAAAACGTCATAGTATAGTATGGCATAAAAAGTCATAAAAAGTCATAGTGTAGTTTGGCATAAAAAGTCATAAAAACGTCATAGTATAGTAAGGCATAAAAACGTCATAGTATAGTAAGGCATAAAAATGTCATAGTATAGTAAGGCATAAAAAAGTCATTGTATAGTTTTGCATAAAAATGTCATAGTATAGTTTGGCATAAAAAGTCATAAAAACGTCATAGTATAGTAAGGCACAAAAACGTCATAATATAGTTTGGTCTTAAAAGTCATAAAAATGTCATCGTATAGTATGGCATAAAAAGTTGTAAAACGTCACAGTATAGTAAGGGCATAAAAACGTCATAGTATAATAATGCATAAAAACGTCATAGTATAGTATGGCATAAAAA
>NW_019501914.1:0-309 GCF_002814215.2 Seriola lalandi dorsalis | reverse complement strand
AAACAGGGACATTTTCAAAGCCAGAGTGGGTTTTATGGGTTTACTGCAACTTTTCTGCCATGCTGTCTACTGCAGAACTTGAAGTCTATATTTCAGTAAAGTTTTGACACACTTTAAAGTCTTCATGGCAGATGCATAGGACCAAAAACCTCTTAAGTTTTTTGTACATATTATTCAAACAATATGTACCGTGTTAAACAGTGAGATTTAGAGGTGCTGTGTACCTTTGGACAGAGGCTAGCTGTTTCCAGTCCATTTGCTAAGCTAAGCTAATCACCCGCAGGATGTAACTTTATATTTTTTGCACAG
>NW_019501913.1:0-309 GCF_002814215.2 Seriola lalandi dorsalis | reverse complement strand
ACGTCATAGTATAGTAAGTCATGAAAAGTGACCAAAACATCATAGTACAGTAAGGCATAAAAAGTGATAAAAATGTCATAGTATAGTGAGGCATAAAAACGTCATAGTAACCTAAGGCATGAAAAGTGATAAAAACATCATAGTACAGTAAGGCATAAAAAGTGATAAAAACATCATAGTAACGTAAGGCACAAAAACTGATAAAAATGTCACAGTAACGTGAGGCATAAAAAGTAATAAAAACATCATAGTAACGTAAGGCACAAAAAGTGATAAAAATGTCACAGTAACGTGAGGCATGAAAAGTGA
>NW_019501912.1:0-451 GCF_002814215.2 Seriola lalandi dorsalis | reverse complement strand
CAATAACACCAACTGCTCTATTAACTCACAGACGCTTGTAGGCTACATGTTAATAAATGTAATCTTAAAATTTCTCACCTTTGTAACAAAAATATTTTTAAAGAAGAACAGATGACACATTGAAGGTTCCGTGCAGTTTTTCCAGCTCGCCTCTTCTTCAGTTCTCAGTCTTCTTGTGCAGATTTGTGTGTAACATGAGACGTCAGGACGGCTGCAGCCCTCCTGCAGCAAAATAAATCTCATATCGTCACCTTCCTAAAATAATGGCCTAAGTCATGTTTTGACAAAAATGTTTTTTTTGCCTAAATCACCCCCTCATGATGCTGGCCACCTCTGGTAAAATCGCCTGAATCCTCAGTTGAGGGGAACATGCAATTCTACCCCCGGTTGTATAATGGCCTATGTCAAAAGTGTGACTCTTTTGTTGAGTTTTTTGTGTTTCCTGAAAAAC
>NW_019501911.1:0-309 GCF_002814215.2 Seriola lalandi dorsalis | reverse complement strand
AAAACGTCATAGTATAGTAAGGCATAAAATGTCATAATATAGTAAGGTATAAAAATGTCAAAAAAACATCATAGTATAGTAAGGCATAAAACGTCATAGTATATTAAGGCAAAAAAAACGTCAAAAAAACGTCATAGTATAGTAAGGCAAAAAAAAAAAGACAAAGAAACGTCATAGTATAGTAAGGCAAAAAAAAAAGACAAAGAAACGTCATAGTATAGTAAAGCATAAAACGCCATAGTATAGTAAGGCAAAAAAAACGTCAAAAAAACGTCATAGTATAGTAAGGCATAAAATGTCGTAATATAG
>NW_019501910.1:0-309 GCF_002814215.2 Seriola lalandi dorsalis | reverse complement strand
AAAATCTCAAGTGATTACAGAAAGCATTTAATTTGAGAGAACTTCAAATAAAAGTACTTAGATTTAAATAAATAAATTGATGATATTCCAAGTCCAGTTTTGATGAAAATAAAAGTCATTAATTTCTAAAGTGCAGACAGCAGCTGCCACTCTTTCATTCATTCACAAGTGACAAACTGTTGATTTTCTCTCCTATTCAGACTCTGCAGTTCCTAATTATGAGTTTGTGAAAGGAAGTATTTATAACGGAGAGCAGCGAGATGACATTGATTTTTTTTTTTTTTTTTTTAAAAAGACTATCAATATCCA
>NW_019501909.1:0-309 GCF_002814215.2 Seriola lalandi dorsalis | reverse complement strand
TGTAAAGTAATGTTAAAACCTGTAGAAGCAAAATCTAAATACAATATTTACTGATTCAGATTCAGATCAATTTTCTTACATTTCTCATAAAATATAATAAACTGAAGAAATGCAAATGAACTACTGTATGTAGTCTTTAAACTAAAGTGGGGTTGGAAACTTAATTAAAAATAACATACACACCACTATTGACTTTTTAACACTTTTATTTAATATATTCAGATGTAAATTTACAACATAAACCAACCCTTGCCTGTTCAGGTGACTATAATGAGGAGGTGATGATGTCACCTCTGAGAGAGGGGGGCT
>NW_019501908.1:0-309 GCF_002814215.2 Seriola lalandi dorsalis | reverse complement strand
AACGTCATAGTATAGTACGACATTAAAATGGTAAAAAAGTTATATTTTAGTAAGCAATATAAATTTCAAGAAATGTGATAGAAAAGTAAGGCATAAAACTTCATTGTATAGGAAGGCATGAAATGTCAAAAAACGTCATAGTATAGTAAGGCAGGAATAGGTGCAAAACGACATAGTATAGTAAGGCATAAAAATGGCTAAAAAGTTATATTTTAGTAAGCCATAAAAATTTCAAGAAATGTCATGGTGCAGTAAGGCATAAAACAAAATACTACAGTGAGGCATAACAATCACAAAAAACGTCATAGT
>NW_019501907.1:0-558 GCF_002814215.2 Seriola lalandi dorsalis | reverse complement strand
AAAGTCATAGTATAGTAAGGCATGAAAAGTCATAGTATAGTAAGGCATGAAAACATCAAAAACAGTCATAGTATAGTAAGGCATGAAAACGACAAAAACAGTCATAGTAAAGTAAAACATGAAAACGAATAAAAATGTCATAGTATAATAAGGCAAAAAATGTCATAGTATAGTAAGGCATAAGAACGTCAGAAAAAGTCATAGTATAGTAAGGCATTAAAATGTCAAAAAAAGTAATAGTATAGTAAGGCATGAAAAGTCATAGTATAGTAAGGCATTAAAATGTCAAAAAAAGTCATAGTATAGTAAGGCATGAAAAGTCATAGTATAGTAAGGCATTAAAATGTCAAAAAAAGTCATAGTATAGTAAGGCATGAAAAGTCATAGTATAGTAAGGCATGAAAACGTCAAAAAAAGTCATAGTATAGTAAGGTATTAAAATGTCAAAAAACGTCATAGTATAGTAAGGCATAAAATCGTCCAAAAAAGTCATAGTATAGTAAGGCATGAAAAGTCATAGTATAGTAAGGCATGAAAAGGTAAAAAAAAGACATAGTA
>NW_019501906.1:0-309 GCF_002814215.2 Seriola lalandi dorsalis | reverse complement strand
ATAAAAATGTCAAAAAACGTCAAACTTTAGTAACGCATAAAAATGTCAAAAAACGTCATAGTATAGTAAGGCATAAAAATGTGAAAAAACAGTCATAGTATAGTAAGGCATAAAAATGTCAAAAAACGTCAAACTATAGTAATGCATAAAAATGTCAAAAAAACGTCATAGTATAGTAAGTCATAAAAATGTAAAAAAACGTCATAGTATAGTAAGGCATAAAAATGTCAAAAAAACGTCATAGTATAGTAAGTCATAAAAATGTAAAAAAACGTCATAGTATAGTAAGGCATAAAAATGTCAAAAAAA
>NW_019501905.1:0-309 GCF_002814215.2 Seriola lalandi dorsalis | reverse complement strand
TGGTGCTTTTATGGACACAGAAAAAAAAAGTTGGACTGAAATACAGCGCAAGAATACAAAAACTTTTTTTTTTTTTAAATAATTTCCCAATATTCCTGCTATACTATACTATATATTTTATTCTTCCATACAATTCTGAGCATGGTTACCTCAATCAAAACCATCTTTGTGCCAAAAACCTCAGCTTTTAATCAAGATCATTTTCAATCACTATATTGCAAGACGAGATGGAAATTAAAGAGTATCTTAAGCACAACTAGTTACCAACACACAACTCAATGCGGGTTTTAACCACTTCCTCTGTGCTGT
>NW_019501903.1:0-309 GCF_002814215.2 Seriola lalandi dorsalis | reverse complement strand
CATATTACAATATTGCATAAAAACTTCAAAAAACGTCATAGTATAGTATTGCATAAAAATGCCCCAAAAAAAATCATAGTATATTAAGCCATAAAAGGTCATAAAAACATCATAGTATG
The DNA here is from genome assembly GCF_002814215.2 of Seriola lalandi dorsalis. Taxonomy (NCBI): domain Eukaryota; kingdom Metazoa; phylum Chordata; class Actinopteri; order Carangiformes; family Carangidae; genus Seriola; species Seriola lalandi. The sequence goes on along the minus strand of NW_019501903.1, from coordinate 190 downwards.
GTAAGGAATAAAACAACATAGTACAATAAAGCATAAAAATGCCAAAAAACGTCAGAGTATAGTATTGCATAAAAATGCCAAAAAACGTCAGAGTATAGTATGGCATAAAAATGTCAAAAAAACATCATAGTATATTAAGGCATTAAAGGTCATAAAAACATCATAGTATGGTAAGGAATAAAACAACATA
>NW_019501902.1:0-327 GCF_002814215.2 Seriola lalandi dorsalis | reverse complement strand
CATGGCTGGGAAGCCATTCCTTGTGCCATCAGAACCGTCCAGAAGGAATACGATATCCTTTTTGGCAGTGTCAACTGAGAAAATAAAGGGAGGACAAGATGTAAATAACCTTTTGCAAAGAGTACACTCCAGAACTAGTCATCATCAAGTGGTGCACTATCTTTTAGTTTCTCTGTCTGGCTTTTCTTTTTTCTTTTCTCAAAAGCACTTACAACTGGCTACTTCAATTTGAAAAAAGCAGGAAAGCACACCATCACCTCTCTTCAAATGCACACATGGAAGCTAAACACGTATCGCACTGAATTTCTTTCCCTCGGTGTAGGTGAA
>NW_019501901.1:0-309 GCF_002814215.2 Seriola lalandi dorsalis | reverse complement strand
GTATAGTTTGGCATAAAACGTCAAAAAAACATCATAGTGTATTAATGCATAAAAGGTCATATAAATGTTATAGTATGGCAAGGAATGAGAAGAAATAATATAATTATGCATAAAAATGCCAAAAAACGTCAATGTATAGTATAGCAGAAAAATGATGAAACATTTCATAGTATAGTATGGCATAAAACATAAAAAAAACATCATAGTGTATTAAGGCATAAAAAGTCATAAAAACATCATAGTATGGCAAGGCATGAGACAAAATAATATAATTATGCACAAAAATGCAAAAAAACGTCAATGTATAGT
>NW_019501900.1:0-309 GCF_002814215.2 Seriola lalandi dorsalis | reverse complement strand
CCTTGTTGTAGAGATGGAACATTGGCTGTGGATTATTCTTGCTGCTCTTTTCTTTGGTAAGATAGAAAGCACATGTTTCCTCTTCAGACACTTTAACATATTACTGAGCTCTACAGTCAGAGCTTTTAATGTTTATTATACAGGAAATCAGAGCACATCATTTCTGCTGACATTTGTTACCTTGTAAAAACACTTTCTATGGTTGAAAGTGACAATGATCAGTGAAAATCACATCTGTTCTACATGTGTGTGTGTCTGACTCTCTGGATAGGTAACTCTTTAAACCTACTGACTGTTCTCCTTTAATCA
>NW_019501899.1:0-1956 GCF_002814215.2 Seriola lalandi dorsalis | reverse complement strand
GTCACTAACTGGGGCTTGAACCTGTGATCTTCTGAGTGTAAGGCAAGAGATTTAACCACTGCGCCATCATGAACTAGCCATCACTAATGTGGAGTAGGAATAAAATCATCAAAGTATGGTAAACGATATAAAACCCATAGAAGACATCATAGTATATTAAGGCATAAAACATCATACTATAATAAGGCATAAAAATGTGAAAAAACTTCATAGTATAATAAGGCATAAAAATGTGAAAAAACTTCATAATATAATAAGGCATAAAAATGTGAAAAAACTTCATAGTATAATAAGGCATAAAAATGTAAAAAAACGTCACAGTATAATAAGGCATAAAAATGTAAAAAAAACGTCATAGTATAATAAGGCATAAAAATGTCAAAAAACGTCATAGTATAATAAGGCATAAAAATGTCAAAAATGTCATAATATAGTAAAGCACAAAATGCCAAAAACGTCATAGGATAATAAGGCATGAAACGTCATCATATACAAAGGCATAAAAACTCCATAAAACATCATAATAAGGCATGAAAATGTCAAATGGCATAAGGCAAAAACCAGATCAAAATTCCGCAGAAAGGTCACTAACTGGAGTTTGAACCTGTGATCTTCTGAGTGTAAGGCAGGAGATTTAACCACTGCGCCACCATGAATCAGAAATGTGGAGTAGGAAAAAAATGAGCAAACTATGGTAAACGATATAAAACCCAATGAAGACATCATAGTATAATAAGGCATAAAACATCATATACAAAGGCATAAAAACTCCATAAAACATCATATACAAAGGCATAAAAACTCCATAAAACATCATAATAAGGCATGAAAATGTCAAATGGCATAAGGCAAAAACCAGATCAAAATTCCGCAGAAAGGTCACTAACTGGAGTTTGAACCTGTGATCTTCTGAGTGTAAGGCAGGAGATTTAACCACTGCGCCACCATGAATTAGAAATGTGGAATAGGAAAAAAATGAGCAAACTATGGTAAACGATATAAAACCCATAGAAGACATCATCGTATAATAAGGCATAAAACATCATAGTATAATAAGGCATAAAAATGTAAAAAAACGTCATAGTATAGTAAGGCATAAAAACTTAAAAAAATGTCATAGGATATTAAGGCGTGAAACATCATACTACAATAAGGCATAAAAAAACGTCATAGTATAATAAGGCATAAAAATGTAAAAAAACGTTATAGTATAGTAAAGCACAAAATGTAAAAAAAACGTCATAGTATAATAAGGCATAAAAATGTCAAAAAACGTCATAGAATAGTAAGGCATAAAAATGCCAAAAAACGTCATAATATAGTAAAGCACCAAATGCCAAAAAAACGTCATAGTATAATAAGGCATAAAACATCATACTATAATAAGGCATAAAAATGTGAAAAAACTCCATAGTATAATAAAGCATAAAAGTGTGAAAAAACAAACAAAAAATGTCATAGGATATTAAGGCATGAAACATCATACTACAATAAGGCATAAAACTTCACAGTATAGTAAGGCATAAAAATGTGAAAAAACTTAATAGTATAATAAGGCATAAAAATGTGAAAAAACTTCATAGTATAATAAGGCATAAAAATGTAAAAAAACGTCACAGTATAATAAGGCATAAAAATGTCAAAAAAAACGTCATAGTATAATAAGGCATAAAAATGTCAAAAAACGTCATAGTATAATAAGGCATAAAAATGTCAAAAATGTCATAATATAGTAAAGCACAAAATGCCAAAAACGTCATAGGATAGTAAGGCATGAAACGTCATCATATACAAAGGCATAAAAACTCCATAAAACATCATAATAAGGCATGAAAATGTCAAATGGCATAAGGCAAAAACCAGATCAAAATTCCGCAGAAAGGTCACTAACTGGAGTTTGAACCTGTGATCTTCTGAGTGTAAGGCAGGAGATTTAACCACTGCGCCACCATGAAT
>NW_019501898.1:0-309 GCF_002814215.2 Seriola lalandi dorsalis | reverse complement strand
AAAAACGATAAAGTATAACAAGGCATAAAAAGTACTAAAAATGTCATAGTATAGTAAGGCATAAAAACGACATTGTATATTAAGGCACGAAAAGCCCTAAACTTCACAGTATAGTAAGGAATACAAACATAATAGTATAGTAAAGCATAAATGTCATTAAAACGAAATAGTATAGTAAGGCATAAAAATGACATTGTATAATAAGGCATTGTGGTCTATTATTCCAACCAGTGGGTTGATGTTTTGGGGGGGAGTGTTACTTGCCATCGGCTTATGTTGTATGTATGTGTATGTGCTGGTCTGCTCTCC
>NW_019501897.1:0-309 GCF_002814215.2 Seriola lalandi dorsalis | reverse complement strand
ACAGGCCACACCCCCACTTAAAAACACTTCCTCTTCCTGGATTTCTTCCTTGCTTCTCCTAAGAGTCTGTCTATCCTAAGTGCTCCCCCTGCTGGGCCCCCAGCTACCATTACTTCTTCTACCAAATCCACTGACTGGATCTTGCTGCCTCATCTGACATGTCCTTTACAATTTTCCTCACACTCTGTCCACTTGCTCCTAACTCCCTTACCAAAGAGACAACAGACCTTGCTACGAATCCTCTACATCCTACTTCCACTGGACAAATCCTAACTTTCCATCCTCGCTGCTCTGCTTCTGCCCCTAACT
>NW_019501896.1:0-309 GCF_002814215.2 Seriola lalandi dorsalis | reverse complement strand
CTATCTATCTATCTATCTATCTATCTATCTATCTATCTATCTATCTATCTATCTATCTATCTATCTATTTAGTCAGTATGGACAGGGGTGGATGATTAGAGTGATGATGGTCATGTGACCTCTACTCTAACAGATGAACACTCAGCTAATCTGCTTGATCATGACTGTGTGGACGGGTTTTGTTCAGATTTGATTGACAGTGACCGAACATTCCACCAACTGTCGCCAAACTGATTCAAGTTGAGCCCCGCCCACTTCAGACCAGTAAGAAGACATACACAAATATTTCACGTGATTGTGGGAGGAGGG
>NW_019501895.1:0-309 GCF_002814215.2 Seriola lalandi dorsalis | reverse complement strand
GAGAGGAGGGGAGAGAAGAGGAGAGGAGAGGAAAGGAAAGGAGAAGAGAGGAGAGGAGAAGAGATGAGAGGAGGGGAGAGAAGAGGAGAGAAGAGGAGAGGAGAGGAAAGGAAAGGAGAAGAGAGGAGAGGAGAAGAGAGGAGAGGAGGGGAGAGAAGAGGAGAGAAGAGGAGAGGAGAGGAGAAGAGAGGAGAAGAGAGGAGAGGAGGGGAGAGAAGAGGAGAGGAGAGGAGAGGAGAGGAGAGGAAAAGAGAGGAGAGGAGAGGAGAAGAGAGGAGAGGAGAGGAGAGGAGAGGAGAGGAGAGGAGA
>NW_019501893.1:0-309 GCF_002814215.2 Seriola lalandi dorsalis | reverse complement strand
GTATTATCAGGAAAAAAATATATATATGTAAAAATATATATATATATAAAAACTATTTGTCAGTGTTGTAATACATGAATTAATATTGAACTTTGCAGCATTTTAACATTAGCTGATGAAGGTGGAGCTGATTTGTTAACTGTGAACATCATGTTGTGTTTATTCCCCGAAATAAAAACTGCCAGTCTAGCTCGGTTATTTCAGCTTGTTTCCAACAGAAATTCAAGAACATTTTAGAACAATTTAGAAATGAGTGTGACCCCTAACTCTTACCCTTCAAAGTAAGATTAATACAAGGAAATAAGTGAG
>NW_019501892.1:0-309 GCF_002814215.2 Seriola lalandi dorsalis | reverse complement strand
GTGTGTGTGTGTGTGTGTGTGTGTGTGTGTGTGTGTGTGTGTGTGTGTGTGTGTGTGTGTGCGTGCGTGTGTGGGTGTGGGTGGGTGTGTGGTGTGTGTTGTAGTTCTGTGTGAGTGACGTGGGAACGCTGAGCACACTGATCACCCCAGGGACCACCAGCAGCACCACTGAACCAGCAGCAGGGACTTCTGGGAGATCCGCTGACGTAGAAGGTGCTCCAGCAGACAAGCCAGGTAGACTCATGGTTACATAAGGTTGCGTTGCGTCAGTGACCAAACACAAAATACTACAGTTTAGTGAAACATTTT
>NW_019501891.1:0-444 GCF_002814215.2 Seriola lalandi dorsalis | reverse complement strand
TGTCTGGTTTGTGTCTGTTGCGTCTGGTTTGTGTCTGGTTTGTGTCTGTTGCGTCTGGTTTGTGTCTGTTGTGCCTGGTCAGTACCTGGTTTGTGTCTGTTGTGCCTGGTTTGTGTCTGGTTTGTGTCTGGTTTGTGTCTGGTTTGTGTCTGTTGCGTCTGGTTTGTGTCTGGTTTGTGTCTGTTGCGTCTGGTTTGTGTCTGTTGTGCCTGGTCAGTACCTGGTTTGTGTCTGTTGCGTCTGGTTTGTGTCTGGTTTGTGAAACCCCCTGTGGTCACTAAAATGTCTATGTATAGAAGTAAACATAAGTAATACACGACGACATGGAAACATGACACGTGAAACTTTTCTTGTAATGTTAGGTGTCATACAGAGAGGAAATGTCTGTTAAGCTTCTTAAGTGAAGCTCCAGGGGAATATGGGGGTTAAATATGTTAATGTCTT
>NW_019501890.1:0-472 GCF_002814215.2 Seriola lalandi dorsalis | reverse complement strand
TCTGATTCATAGAAGATCAGGTTTCCTTTCTGCAGCTGCTCAAAAGCCAGTTTTCCCAGAGACTCAATCATCTTCCTGGTCTCTGGACTCCAGTGTGGATCTGTCTCAGATCCTCCATCATACTTGACCTTCTTCAGTTTGGACTGAACCACCAGGAAGTGGATGTACATCTCAGTCAGGGTCTTGGGCAGCTCTCCTCTCCTTCTGGTTTTCAACACCTCCTCCAGAACTGTAGCAGTGATCCAGCAGAAGACCGGGATGTGGCACATGATGTGGAGGCTTCGTGATGTCTTGATGTGGGAGATGATCCTGCTGGCCTGCTCCTCATCTCTGAACCTCTTCCTGAAGTACTCCTCCTTCTGTGGGTCGGTGAACCCTCTGACCTCTGTCACCATGTCGACACACTGAGGAGGGATCTGATTGGCCGCTGCAGGTCGTGTGGTTATCCAGAGGCGAGCAGAGGGAAGCAGCT
>NW_019501889.1:0-309 GCF_002814215.2 Seriola lalandi dorsalis | reverse complement strand
GACAATTCCTTTAGATCATACAAGTTCTTTATATTCAAACATGTTAGGTCTGTTGTGTGAGTATAATAAAATGTGAGGATAGATGTGAATATGCAAAAATACAGTATGGATATTATGAAATGTAAATGCAAGGAAATGAAGGGTAAACAACTACAGGTGTGATAAGAACTCAATGTACACACACTAAATCAACAACAAGTTGAGTAATAAAAATATACTGTAAAATACATAACCAATATAGGCAGTGGTATATTCATTATCAACAATCAGCAGTATGAACATGTTTACACTGTGGGTCTGATTTAATCA
>NW_019501888.1:0-309 GCF_002814215.2 Seriola lalandi dorsalis | reverse complement strand
ACTGTGCTGTCCATTAAAGGCATAAAAGCCCCAAAAAAAATATATAAAAAAAAAAAAAAATGGTTCAGTTCATTACCAAAAGAAAAGCATAACAGTAATTTTCATTAATTTTGGAGAATTAATGACCTGGATGTTTTGTCTTCCGGTTGACCTCTGTGTGTTCACGTGGGGAATACGAGAAAAAAAAACAGAGAAAAACGGACAATGGACTGCCAGGCCTGACGAGGAGGATTTTCGCGGAGGTGGTAGGAGCTGTTTCATCTCTTCTAATGGAGGTAAACAGTACTGCGTCCTGTTTTTCATGAGCTC
>NW_019501887.1:0-700 GCF_002814215.2 Seriola lalandi dorsalis | reverse complement strand
ATGCCTTACTATACTATGACATTTTCAGGACTTTTTATGACTTACTATACTATGACATTTTTATGTCTTACTTAGTATGTAATTTTTATAACTTTTTATGACTCAATATACTATCACATTTTTATGACGTTTTTTGCCTTAGTATACTATGTCGTTTTTATGACTTTTTATGACTTATTATACTATGATGTTTTTTTGACATTTTATGTCTTACTATACTATGACATTTTTATGCCTTACTATACTATATTCTTTTTATGACTTTTTATGACTTACTATACTATCACATTTTTATGCCTTACTATACTATGTAATTTTTATGACTTTTTATGACTTACTTTACTTTCACATTTTATGACTTTTTATGCTTTACTAATCTATGTCATTTATATGCCTTACTAAACTATGAAATTTTCATGACTTTTTATGCCATACTATTTTGTCATTTTTGTGCCTTACTATACTATGTCTTTTATTTGTCTGACTATACTATCACATTTTTATGACTTTTTATGACTTACTATACTATCACATTTTCATGCCTTACTATACTATGTCATTTTTATGACTTTTTATGACTTACTGTACTCTCACATTTTATGACTTTTTCTGCTTTTCTATTCTATATCGTTTATATGCCTTACTAAACTATGACATTTTTATGACTTTTTATGCCTTATTATACTATGTCGTTTATATG
>NW_019501886.1:0-712 GCF_002814215.2 Seriola lalandi dorsalis | reverse complement strand
TATGACTTTTTCTGCCTTACTATACTATGGCGTTTTCATGCCTTACTATACTATGACTTTTTTATGACTTTTTACCCCTTACTATACTATAACGTTTTATGCCTTACTATACTATGATGTTTTTATGACTTTTTCTACCTTACTATACTATGGTGTTTTTATGCCTTACCATACTATGACTTTTTTATGACTTTTTCTGCCTTACTATAATATGGCATTTTTATGCTTTACTATACTATGACTTTTTTTTGACTTTTTATGCCTTACTATACTATGGCATTTTTATGCCTTATTATACTATGACTTTTTTCTGACTTTTTACCCCTTACTATACTATGACGTTTTATGCCTTACTATAGTATGCTGTTTTCATGCCTTACTATACTATGATGTTTTTATGACTTTTTATGCCTGACTATACTATGGCATTTTTATGCCTTACTATACTATGTGTTTATGATTTTTTCTGCCTTACTATACTATGGCGTTTTCATGCCTTACTACACTATGGCATTTTTATGTCTTATTATACCATGACTTTTTTCTGACTTTTTACCCCTTACTATACTATAACGTTTTATGCCTTACTATACTATGATGTTTTTATGACTTTTTCTGTCTTACTATACTATGGCGTTTTTATGCCTTACTATACTATGACCTTTTTATGACTTTTTATGCCTTACTATACTATGGCATTTTTATGCCTTAC
>NW_019501885.1:0-454 GCF_002814215.2 Seriola lalandi dorsalis | reverse complement strand
TCTCTCTCTCTGTCTCTCTCTCTCTGTCTCTCTCTGTCTCTCTCTCTCTCTCTCTGTCTCTCTCTCTCTGTCTCTCTCTCTGTCTCTCGCTCTGTCTCTGTCTCTCTCTCTCTCTCTCTCTCTCTCTCTGTCTCTCTCTCTCTCTCTCTCTCTCTCTCTCTCTCTCTGTCTCTCTCTCTCTCTCTCTCTCTGTCTCTCTCTCTCTCAGTGTTGTGTACTGCTCCCTCGCTCTACAGAGTGGTGGAGGCAGAGGGGGGCGTCCGAGCCCAGTCCTGTGTCGACCTGTAAGTATTAAACTGCGGCTGACCTCGTTCATAAAGTCAAACACTGAGGTCGAGAAATAACAAACAACACGAGCGGGAAACGACCTGGAGACGACCAATCAGCTGCTTCTGTTCTCCAGGAGAAACAAGCTCAAACTCAAACCATAAACTAACATCAGCTCTGAGGAGAA
>NW_019501884.1:0-310 GCF_002814215.2 Seriola lalandi dorsalis | reverse complement strand
GTGTATTTTGTTATATTTAGTCTGAAATGCAGCCACAGCTCTGGCATCCGCTCAGAACAACCACAAGCTGCTACTGTTTAGGTGCTGACGAGCCTTAATTCAAAGCACCTTGGCAGCAGAGGGCGGCGCATGACTCACTCTCTGTCAGATCTTCAACTTGTGGTCACAATAACACTTGTCTAACCTGCTCGGGATACATGTGCCCCAAGACATGTTGGAGGTTACCGTGCTGACGACGGTGCAGGTTAGTGGAGTAAAGAGCACAGAGGCTGGGAGCGGCTGCAGGAGAGTAAAATTTATATTGCAAGGC
>NW_019501883.1:0-310 GCF_002814215.2 Seriola lalandi dorsalis | reverse complement strand
TTTTGTACATAAGTGATCTTTTTATTATTTTGTAGTCCATAAAAAGGTCAAGATTCAGTCCCATGAATTAATTTCATTACATCATATTCTCAGTTCAAAAAAGCAACATAAAATTACAAATAATAATACAAAGAATAGAATAGGTAAGTACAGTAACCATATAAACAGCCCACTAATATGGTCTAGCCCCCCAACCACCCACCCGCCCACCACTGTCCCACTCAAACTCTAGCACAAAACTCATGACAATACATCAGTTAGTATCAGCAATAAAAAAAATTCAAATAAACGTCCCGTTTTTGTTTTTTTT
>NW_019501882.1:0-310 GCF_002814215.2 Seriola lalandi dorsalis | reverse complement strand
AATCATCCTCAGTGTCACAGTGATCCAGTGAGAGTTGTCTGTACATCAGTGAGTACACTGTAAACAGGAAGTGGTCATGGCTAATTCAGCTTACTTTCCTACATCCTCCAAATGCACCATGGGAACTGTAGTTTGAAAACATGGAGCACAACTATCTCCAAAATATAAGTAAAGCAAAGGAAAGTAACATGAGCAAAGACTACCAACATGTGATGACTGTGATGTCCCAGCTCAGACCCTCCCTCCTCCTGCTGCTCCTCCTCCTCCTCCTGCTCTTCTTCCTCCTCCTCCTCCTCCTCCTCCTCCTCCT
>NW_019501881.1:0-310 GCF_002814215.2 Seriola lalandi dorsalis | reverse complement strand
TCTCCTTTCCTGTCTACCGCCTTTGTCATACGACATGGAAATTTAGCCGCCATCGGCACAGGAGAGGTGTCCTCCTTCTTCAGTCGCCATTTTCACAAGTTTAAGAATACATTCATGGTCCCTCCCCTTCTTTTACGTAGCCAAGATGGCAACCGTTGCGGGATAGAGGTTTCCATTGTTTTACATGTTTTGAGTGCACCATCACATTTATAGTGCACTGCATGTTAACCATACTTATCAATGTGAACACACACAAAACAGGAAGTTGTGAGTAAGCAAATACACAAATGGAGACACAGCATGTGAGTGT
>NW_019501880.1:0-543 GCF_002814215.2 Seriola lalandi dorsalis | reverse complement strand
TATTACTTGTATGCATTTTACTATCATTATCATTATTATTATTATTATTTCTAAACAGAAAATGTTTTTGTACAGAACATACTCTACATGATGTATGAAGTTGAATAACATTTTTTAAAATGGCAGTGAGCAACAACAAGGTTGCTATTGTTACTGCAACATAAATATTTGACTTAAAAAAAAGTTCTTCTGTCTGGGCGTTTCCTGTGTGGACATGACAGGGCAGGCTCTCTCTCTCTCTCTCTCTCTCTCTCTCTCTCTCTCTCTCTCTCTCTCTCTCACACACACACACACACACACACACATTCCCTTAATACATTGCAGCACCTCTAGCTGCGTTTGTTTTCGACTTTCGGTAAACTGACGTCATACTTAAGATAACAGTATACTTCCGGTATCATTTAGCCCAGTCCACCTGTGTCACAACTCATAGCATGTATCAATTCTTCTTCTTCTTCTTATCATTATTCTTATAATAACTGTTGTTTTTAACAGAAGTAGTAGCAGCACTAGCAGCCGGTAACCCCGACCCCTCCCGCTCCC
>NW_019501879.1:0-310 GCF_002814215.2 Seriola lalandi dorsalis | reverse complement strand
GAGTGGAGCGAGGTGACTGAGCTCACACACACACACACACACACACACACACACACACACACAGGGGAAAGTTCGTGGACCTGAAGGCTGGGGCTGGCGGAGCCGGTGAAGAACCGGGGATGTATATATACTGGCCAGATTGGAGATAGAGTGCAGGTGGGGGCAACAGGCGAGGACAGTGAGGCTGATTAGGAGGTGTGGCAGAGTGGAGAGTGAGACAGAGGCTGTGACAGGAACATGTGATGTTCAACTAAACTCAGAGGGCGTGAAGTAAAGGATGGAGATCACAGATTTTTATGATTTTTTTTTT
>NW_019501878.1:0-310 GCF_002814215.2 Seriola lalandi dorsalis | reverse complement strand
CGTTTTCAAATATATATTTGAACCAGATGAAGGATTTTAGTCATGGGACGTCTGGATCTGAAGTTATCGGAGTAGAAAGCTGAGAAAATGTCAGACAGCTCAGCTCCCAGCCGCTCCGAGATGTCCTGTGTCTGCCGAACAGCGTCATTGAATCAATGATTTTTTTTTTTTATAACTTAAATTTTTATTAAGTTTTCACATGTAAATAGACAAAACAATACAGCAAACAAGTTACAGATTAGAATAACAATAATAGTAACATTAACAAACTGTCTGGAGATGATCCTCTATTCAGTCCACTGTTCCATTC
>NW_019501877.1:0-310 GCF_002814215.2 Seriola lalandi dorsalis | reverse complement strand
GCTCCACTGTCTGTCAGTGTTTGAATTTCATAAGCTTTATATTTTGGTGAATGTTACTGTCACACCGTGGTGGGGTTGCCTTGTCTTGGGTCTTTTTTGTCTTGTCATTTCCTGTTTTATTTTGAAAGAAGTAACTCTCCTCTCGTTTCAGGTCACTTGCCCTTCCTCATGTGTCACCGGTCTGATTGTCTTCCCTGATTCCCGATTGTGTTCACCTGCTCCTCATTACCCTCATGTGTCTCCCCTTGTCTTGTGCCAGTGTGTTCGTCTTGGTTCATGTGCGTTCACCCCAGCCGTCTTCACAGTTTTG
>NW_019501876.1:0-310 GCF_002814215.2 Seriola lalandi dorsalis | reverse complement strand
CTTTGCAGCTATAACAGCTTCAACTCTTCTGGGAAGGCTTTCCACAAGGTTTAGGAGTGTGTTTATGGGAATTTTTGACCATTCCTCTAGAAGCGAATTTGTGAGGTCACACACTGATGTTGGACGAGAAGGCCTGGCTCTCAGTCTCCGCTGTAATTCATCCCAAAGGTGTTCTATCGGGTTGAGGTCAGGACTCTGTGCAGGCCAGTCAAGTTCATCCAGACCAAACTCTCTCAGCCATGTCTTTATGGACCTTGCTTTGTGCACTGGTGCACAGTCATGTTGGAACAGGAAGTGGCCATCCCCAAAC
>NW_019501874.1:0-310 GCF_002814215.2 Seriola lalandi dorsalis | reverse complement strand
ATGACGTTTTTTGGCATTTTTATGCCTAATTATATTATTTCGTCTCATGCCTTGCCATGCTATGACGTTTATATGACCTTTTATGCCTTAATATACTATGATGTTTTTTTTACGTTTTATGCCATACTATACTATGACGTTTTCGGCATTCTTATGCCATACTATACTTTGACGTTATTTGGCATTTTTATGCCATACTATACTTAGATGTTTTGTGGCATTTTTATGCCTTACTATACTATCTTGTTTTATGCTTGACCATACTATGACGGTTTTATGACCTTTTATGCCTTAATATACTATGATGTTT
>NW_019501873.1:0-310 GCF_002814215.2 Seriola lalandi dorsalis | reverse complement strand
AAAATCTAATCAAACTGAACTATTTATGAGATCAAGTGTGCGTGTATTTTCGTTTCTTCCGTGTGATTTGTTTGTGTGTTTAAAAAAAAAAGAAAAAAAAACAGCACAGTTTCTCCTCTAATATTGATTCTGTAGTTTACAGTGACTTCAGCACTTTCATGACAGTAAACTGTCATTTAATCTCTGCACTTTCAGCAGATGTCTCTACCTTGCCTGAAACCAAAGCTTCATTAGCCATAAATGAAGGACACACAAACACACACACACACACACACACACACACACACACACACACACACACACACACACA
>NW_019501872.1:0-310 GCF_002814215.2 Seriola lalandi dorsalis | reverse complement strand
ACAGTATATAGAAAGAAATACATCTAAGTTTATTTATTTTTGTACTTACAGGAAATAATTCAAGGCATGCACCAACTACCACTTCAGCTGCACTAGAGAGGAACCAGCTCACCTGACTGAAGGATCAACCTCCAGGGCTGAAACGTGAAGCCAACACTAAAGAACCAAAAACCGCAGTTCCTCTAATAAACCTCAGCTCCACACACACCCCTCCTCTTTTGGATTATCTGGGAATTAGGGGCGGAGTCAGACACTGCCAAGATGGCGACAGTGGAGCAGCTCACTCTGAGCTTCAAAACTGCTCTTCAGA
>NW_019501871.1:0-405 GCF_002814215.2 Seriola lalandi dorsalis | reverse complement strand
GTTTTTATGACATTTTTGATGCCTTACAATACTATGACGTTTTTATGACATTTTTTAAGTCTTACTATACTATGACATTTTTATGACATTTTTGATGTCTTATTATACTATAACGTTTTTATGACATTTTTTATGTCTTACTATACTATACGTTTTTATGACGTTTTTATGACATTTTTTATGTCTTACTATACTATGACGTTTTATGACATTTTAGATGTCTTACTATACTATACGTTTTTATGACGTTTTTATGACATTTTTTATGTCTTACTATACTATGACGTTTTTATGACATTTTTGATGCCTTACTATACTATGACGTTTTTATGACATTTTTGATGTCTTACTATACTATGACGTTTTTATGACATTTTTTATTTCTTACTATACTATGACGTTTTT
>NW_019501870.1:0-310 GCF_002814215.2 Seriola lalandi dorsalis | reverse complement strand
GATCCTGATCTAGATGCTGGACTTTGATCTGATAACAAGTTGTTTTATGAAGGATCATGATTCATGTTTAATTAGGGCAATGACTGTGGTTACCATGGTTACACACAGAGTGATCTACATGAATAGTCTCTAACAGAAACCAGTGAGAGCCCCCTGGTGGCTCCTGTCAGTCTACAGGGATCCTGGAGGATGGATTGATGGTGGATGTGAAGGGTTAACAGGAGTCTCACTGTTACGTTCAGTGCAGCTTTTCATTTACATTTATTTATTTTATGTTTTGAGACGTATTGAAATAGAAGAAATAAGCACT
>NW_019501869.1:0-310 GCF_002814215.2 Seriola lalandi dorsalis | reverse complement strand
AGAGGATTAGAGTCATTGTGTTCAGTAATACCAGCCGAGCATCAGACCTGCGGGGGGTGGTGGGGTGGTGGGGTGGTGGTAATTTCACTGCTGTTTCTGAACATTTACAGTTCAAATTTAATGATAACACACATAAGAAAAAAACACATTCAGTTCATTAAAATATAATAATCAGTTGATCAATAAACAGCAGAAAAGAGAAGAGGTTGTTTCACGTAAGTAACATAGTGACAAAATGCAGCTTCGTGTGTTTTTGTGAGACAATCCTGTAAAATACGAGCCCATAGGTCGTCTGTGCAGGAGGTTATTA
>NW_019501868.1:0-310 GCF_002814215.2 Seriola lalandi dorsalis | reverse complement strand
TATGTGTAGGTTGTGTGGGTTACAGTTCACCTTCTATTTGGGTTTGCAGCAAATTCTAATGCACCGATTTTCGATTTTAATGCCAAATATTGTCTCTGAGGTTTAACACTAAAGCTCTGGATCTGAATCACCTATAATAGAAGGCAGTGTGTTAATGGGCTGAGGGGTGGCTCGCACTCCTGGACAATTACAGGTGCAGAAAGTAACCTGTGTAGTGGACCTTGTCACTTGCGACTGTTTATTTGATTCACTTCTATTTTCTTTTTTTTTTTTTTACTGTTATATATGCGGGAAAGATCCTGCATGCGTT
>NW_019501867.1:0-383 GCF_002814215.2 Seriola lalandi dorsalis | reverse complement strand
AAGACACAGTATAGGAAGGCATAAAAAGTCATAGTATAGTAAAGAATAAAAAGTCATAAAAAAGTCATAGTTAAGTAAGGGATAAAAAGTCAAAAATGAAACAGTATAGTAAGGCTTAAAACGTCATAAAAAAAGTCATAGTAAAGAATAAAAAGTCATAAAAACGACATAGTACAGTAACGAGGCCATCTATGTAAAAATAGAGAAACCATCCCTCAACAGGGTAGGAGGTCTCAGACACCATCTATCTCCAATTTACAATGCTGCCCTTTCATCCCTTCCCAGGAGACTCAACAATCTAGCCTCCAAGAATAACAACTGTTCACAAGTGGATGGAAAGGTCAGCAGAGCGTCTTTGACATGGGCGACTGCAGCTCACCTCC
>NW_019501866.1:0-311 GCF_002814215.2 Seriola lalandi dorsalis | reverse complement strand
CTATACTATGACGTTTTTATGACATTTTATGCCTTACTATACTATGACATATTTTGACCTTTTTATGCCATACTGTATTATGACGTTTTATGACATTTCTACGCCTTACTATACTATGACGTTTTTGTGCCTTACTATACTATGACGTATTTTGACTTTTTTATGCCTTACTATACTATGACGTTTTTATGACATTTTATGCCATTCCATACTATGACGTATTTTGACGTTTTTATGCCTTACTATACTATGACGTTTTATGACATTTTATACATTACTATACTACGACGTATTTTGACATTTTATGCCTT
>NW_019501865.1:0-368 GCF_002814215.2 Seriola lalandi dorsalis | reverse complement strand
ATACTATGACGTTTTTTAGCATTTTTCTGCCATACTATACTATGATGTTTTTTGGCATTTTTATGCCTAATTATATCGTTTCTTCTCATGACTTACCATACTATGACGTTTTTATGACCTTTTATGCCTTAGTATAGTATGTAAATTTTTTGATGTTTTATGCCATAGTATACTATGACGTTTTTTGGCATTTTTCTGCCATACTATATGTTGACGTTTTTTGGCATTTTTCTGCCTTACTATACTATTTGCTTTGATGCCTGACCATACTATGACATTTTTATGACCTTTTATGCCTTAATATACTATGATTTTTTTTGACATTTTATGCCATAGTATACTATGACGTTTTTTAGCATTTTTCTGCC
>NW_019501864.1:0-310 GCF_002814215.2 Seriola lalandi dorsalis | reverse complement strand
ACACACACACACACACACACACACACACACACACACAATGATAAAGTGAAGCAATAACATTAACAAGTCCTACAAATAGAGTATTTCTGTTTCTATAAGAGTGTGTGTGTCTGTGTGTGTGTGTGTGTGTGTGTGTGTGTGTGTGTGTGTGTGTGTGTGTAAATCCAGCTGAAGTGGGACACACACTGTAAACAGTCTCAGAGCAGCATCTATCCATCATATAAATATCAACCCTCTGATCCAGCTCTCCTCCTCGTTGCTCCACTTCCTGTCTTTCACTCATTTTCATTCATATTTTTCCAAACATCTT
>NW_019501863.1:0-464 GCF_002814215.2 Seriola lalandi dorsalis | reverse complement strand
GACGTTTTTTGGCTTTTTTTTGCCTTACTATACTATGACTTTTTTTGCCTTGCTATACTATGACTTTTTTTGCTTAACTATACTACGACTTTTTACGCCTTACTATACTATGACTTTTTATGCCTTACTATACTGTGACGTTTTTTGGCGTTTTTTTGACTCACTATAATATGACTTTTTATGCCTTGCTGTACTGTGACGTTTTTTGGCTTTTTTTTGCCTTACTATACTATGACCTTTTTTGCCTTACTATACTATGACTTTTTATGCCTTACTATACTATGACGTCTTTTTTCATTTTTTTTGCCTTACTATACTATGACTTTTTTTGCCTTACTATACTATGACTTTTTATGCCTTACTATACTGTGACGTTTTTTGGCGTTTTTTTGCCTTACTATACTATGACGTTTTTTGGCTTTTTTTTGCCTTACTATACTATGACTTTTTATGCCTTACTATAC
>NW_019501862.1:0-310 GCF_002814215.2 Seriola lalandi dorsalis | reverse complement strand
CTATGTGTGTGTGTGTGTGTGTGTGTGTGTGTGTGTGTGTGTGTGTGTGTGTGCAGTGAAAAGAAACCCTGGCCTCTTGGATGTCCACTCCCCCGGCCCCCTCCGGAGGAACTGCAGCTTTGCAGACGACCTGGAGCTGGAGGCAGAGCGAGACAGTGAACTGGCTCCTGCCGCCTCAGTGTCACAGTGAGTTCAACCGCTGCTCTGCCGTTGCATTGATGCTGTGTTCATGTGAGAGTATACGTTGTGTGTGTATGTATGTATATATATATATATATATATATACATATGTATGTATGTATTTTTTTTT
>NW_019501861.1:0-310 GCF_002814215.2 Seriola lalandi dorsalis | reverse complement strand
ATGAACACTGATCTTGACCCACCACCGACTGGCCCTGGCTCTTCTAGTCACTACAGCCTGAGGCCCAGACGAAACCCCAGAGTCACCTCAGGATGGTCAGACACCAAATGGACCAATCCTTATCATACTGCCAAATTTGACTTTGAGTAAATTCAGGTTTTTGTGTTCATGTGACTATTGGACAATTGTTAAGTGTTAAATGCCGCCCTCATGTGGGTAGAGTTTTGCAGCGTTCTGCTCAACATAAGCAGCTGCTTCATATTATGAGACATTAATGGTTTAGTGTTGTTTTTGCTGTGTTCTTTAAAAG
>NW_019501860.1:0-506 GCF_002814215.2 Seriola lalandi dorsalis | reverse complement strand
CAACAAGTGTTGGCTTTCCATCTTATCCCAAACCTCTTGTTATTAACCAGACATTTAATGTGGTCAATTTTAGGCAGCTTTCAGTGCTCGGTCAGAGGTCAAATCTGGTCTCTATATTTAAGCTGCTATTTCAGGATAGCATTATCTGATTTAGTGGAGTAATACCTCATTGTAAAGCTTAGATTCTCTTCTTTCCAACAAGTGTTGGCTTTCCATCCTATCACAAAGCTAGGTCGATGCTGGGGAACATTCGTCCGTCAAAAAGGGGGGAGAAGGGGGAAGGAGGAAAAAAAGGGAAAAATGAGAAAGAAAGATAGAAATGAAGTGAACATTTTATTTTATATCCATGACTACTTGATGGATGCATTTCTTGCTGCCTGAAGACAAGTAGCAAGCTTTTCATGTTTTTAAATGTTTTGGACCGCCCATGGATGGGATTCGAACCCGCGACTGTAAAAATGCTCTATTTCGATCTGTATCAAAATCCTTAAATTGTTTATCTACAT
>NW_019501859.1:0-310 GCF_002814215.2 Seriola lalandi dorsalis | reverse complement strand
CTCTGGGATGCGCCTTAACTTTTTCAGGTGTGTCTTTTTGTGATTGTGTGTGTGTGTGTGTGTGTGTGTGTGTGTGTGTGTATGTTTGTCTCGGGTTTGTGCGTGTATGTGTGTGTGTATGTGTCTGTGTGAAATGTGGAAATAGGAACGAGTTACAAAAAAGAGTCAGTTCCGATTTTCACCTGAAGTCCACTCCTGAATTTATATTGTGGTCTATGGGAGAGTTGACGGGTGCTCGCACCACTTGGAGGGTCACATTTCAAATTGGGTAAGAGATAGACACTTTGTATGAAACAGGACAAATTTGTCT
>NW_019501858.1:0-310 GCF_002814215.2 Seriola lalandi dorsalis | reverse complement strand
ATAACCGTGTTTGTGTGTGTGTGCGTGCGTGCGTGCGTGCGTGCGTGCGTGCGTGCGTGCGTGTGTGCGTGTGTGCGTGTGTGTGGTTGTCAAAAGATCAGAGCACCAGAAGTAAACTAGCTTCAGGTCAGCCCCCTTTCATATGAGAAAAAAAATGGACAGAGGAATAGATAAAGGATGAAAGTGAAAGAGAAGGAGAGAAAATGTGACACAGAGGAAACATCAAAGAGAGAGAAAGAGAGAGAGAAAACACAGAGTAACAGTCTATAACCCTGCATCCCTACACTGATACAGACACTAGGAGTTTATG
>NW_019501857.1:0-310 GCF_002814215.2 Seriola lalandi dorsalis | reverse complement strand
ACAACATGGTATAATAAGTCATAAAAATGCCAAAAAACATCACAGTATAGTAAGTCATAAAAATGCCAAAAAAACATCATAGTATAGTATGGCAAAAAATGGCAAAAAAACAATGTAGTATATTAAGGCATAAAAGGTCATAACAACGTCATAGGATGGCAAGGAATCAAACAACATGGTATAATAAGTCATAAAAATGCCAAAAAACAACATAGTATACTA
Source organism: Seriola lalandi dorsalis (assembly GCF_002814215.2). Taxonomy (NCBI): domain Eukaryota; kingdom Metazoa; phylum Chordata; class Actinopteri; order Carangiformes; family Carangidae; genus Seriola; species Seriola lalandi. Next base: position 88 of record NW_019501857.1, on the reverse strand, counting down.
TAGCAAAAAATGTTGAAAAAACGTCATAGTATAGTATGGCAAAAAAAGTCATAAAAACATAATACTATGCTAAAGCATTGACAACAGA
>NW_019501855.1:0-398 GCF_002814215.2 Seriola lalandi dorsalis | reverse complement strand
TAGTAAGGCATAAAAAATGAAAAAAACATTAAAGTATAGTGAAGCATAAAAAGTGAAAAAAACTTCATAGTATAGTAAGCTATAAAAAGTCATAAAAACGTCATAGTATAGTGAAGTATGAAAACGACATAGTATAGTAAGGAATAAAAAAGTGAAAAAAACGTCATGGTATAGTAAGGCATAAAAATGTCATAGTATAATAAGGCATAAAAAGTCACAAAAAGACATACTATAGCAAGACATAAAAACATAGTATAGTGATGCATAAAAAGTTATAAAAAACGTCATAGTAGAGTAAGGCATAAAAAGTGAAAAAAACATCATGGTATAGTAAGGCATAAAAAGTCATAAAAACTTTGTCGTATACTAAGGCATAAAAACGTCATATTATAGTAAGG
>NW_019501854.1:0-311 GCF_002814215.2 Seriola lalandi dorsalis | reverse complement strand
CATAGTATAGTGTGGCATAAATTTTTCAAAAAAACGTCATAGTATAGTATGGCATAAAACGTCAAAAAACGTCAGAGTATAGTTTAGCGTAAAATTGTCAAAAAACGTCATAGTATAGTATGGAATGAAACGTCATAGTTTAGTATGGCATAAAAATGTCAAAAAACGTCATAGTATAGTATGGCATAAAATTGTCAAAAATTGTCATAGTATAGTATGACATAAAAATGTCAAAAAAACGTCATAGTATAGTGTGGCATAAAATTTTCAAAAAAACGTCATAGTATAGTATGGCATAAAACGTCAAAAAA
>NW_019501853.1:0-525 GCF_002814215.2 Seriola lalandi dorsalis | reverse complement strand
AGGATCTTTGCATGTTTTATTCTCCACAGTATCTTTTTCAGTTTTAGTAATACAGATTGTTCAGTACACAATGTTTCATTAGAGAAAGTCCATGAAATACGGTTTTTAAAAGTCATTCTAGAATATCTGTTTTTATGTTTCAGTCAGAGTGAAGAAGAGTAAGAAGAAGAAGTAAGTTAAACTGTTTCCTTTTTATTTTGCTTACTCTTATAGTTTGAAAATAAAAACTTCATTTGTCAAAGGTAGAATTCAGAGGTGATTCACTTAAGCTGAGAATTTACAGCATAGGTGTTGCCACTCCCCAAATAATGGAGGCTGTGAACTCAGGGTTGAAACAGGTCATTTGCACTCTATAGAATTCAGAGGTGATTCACTTAAGCTGAGCATTTACAGCATAGGTGTTGCCACTCCCCAAATAATGGAGGCTGTGAACTCAGGGTTGAAACAGGTCATTTACACTCTATCCACATCCCTGCATTAGCATTTACATACATGTCCACCTGAAAATGGGGGATGCTTGACTCT
>NW_019501852.1:0-1015 GCF_002814215.2 Seriola lalandi dorsalis | reverse complement strand
ACTTTATTTAAGAATTTGGTTAAAAACACAAATTAAAAACAATTTAAAAACCACTCAAACAGAGGGTATAAAAGTTCTCAATCAATCAATAAAAGAGAATAAAATCATACGCAGAAGAGCGGGGTCCCGACGTTTCGCAGTATGTGCTGCTTCCTCAGGGGATTTACAATAATGGCTCCTCGTGTGCATTAAAAGCTGTTGAGAGAGGGAGGTTAGTCCCTCCCCCAACAGGAAGTGTGTGTGTGTGTGTGTGTGTGTGTCATGTGTTGATTGGTTGAAAGGTGTGGGTGTGTGAGGTGTTTTGGAGGGAAAACGTGTGTTCAGATCTGATTGGTTAGTTTTGGAGGGAATTGTTCTGGTTGAGTGGTGGATGCATACTAGTTGAAGTTGATTTGGTTATGGAATGTTTGTGTGTGTAGCTCACCTGACTGGGCCAGGAACGGGAAACAGGAGATGCCGGTTCGAATCCAGGTTGGGGTGATATTGTGGGATTTTGTTGTTGGTGGATCCGGATGGCTGTGTGTGAAGAAGTCTTCTTTTGAGGGGTGGAAAAGTTCAGGTATAGGAATGGTGGTTCTGTTGGTCATTTTCTTGTAAGAGTCCGGTGGTGTGTTGAGATAAAGGAATGCAGATCAGTGGCACTGGCTGGGTTAGGGTTGGGGTTGGGGTTGGGGTTATGGGTTTGTGTTAAAATACTGTGCACTGGCCTACTGATCTGACAGAATGAGTGGAGGAATGGAGAGAGAAGTGGTCTTTCCCACCGGGGACCAGGGTTCGATCCCCAGGCAGAGCATCGGGCAGAAGGAAGAGAGGGACCTGCTTCAATTGAATTTATAAAAGGGGACGGGCCCAGCAAATAAATAAAAATAATAAAAAGTTAAAAAATATATAAATAGAGTGAATAAACAACATAAGCTAATATAAAACAATTCTGTTTGGGGGAGCTGGGAACCGTCCCAATTGTGACCATGCGGATCACCATAGGGGGGTGCAAAAAAAAAAAAAAAAAAAAAAA
>NW_019501851.1:0-310 GCF_002814215.2 Seriola lalandi dorsalis | reverse complement strand
CATGGTGTGCATTTTTAATTTCTCTTTGCTATTTAGGCTGATTGGGACCTGAGAAAAATGATGTCCACATATGGGGACATTAGTTTTAAATTTCGATTACTGAGTGGCAGTATAATATCCTCATATGTGGTCACCAGGCCCTTGTTGAGAAAAGTTAGTATTGTGGTCTAGAGAACCCAAAATGTGAGGTCCACATATGTGGACGCCAGGTCCTAGGAGGTTAAATATGTATTTATGTTAATGTATGGTGGCTCAGACCGGTCAACACAAATACCAAAGCCATAACTAGAGGTTGAGTTAGACTTTCTTG
>NW_019501850.1:0-310 GCF_002814215.2 Seriola lalandi dorsalis | reverse complement strand
TCAATTAGCTGGTGTGTTGTGTTGGTCCTGGTCCTGGTTCTGGTCCTGGTCCTGGTCTGGTCCTGGTCCTGGTCCTGACCACTGAGCTCAGAGTGGAATCGACATGGATTTTTATCTGTTGAGGTCAGATCTATCCTTTCAGCGGGGTGTAAAGATTTTCTGTAGAGCTGGAGTCACACAGTGTCAGAGCAGAGATCAATGAGAGCAGCTGATCACAGTGTCACATCATGTGTTTGAAGAGAGAAGCTCCAAAATCTGAAACAACACACAACAGGGAATAAAATAGATAACGACTTTAATTTATTTTATT
>NW_019501849.1:0-310 GCF_002814215.2 Seriola lalandi dorsalis | reverse complement strand
CGCTGCTCACACGCGGGTTCATAAATTATTAGGCCCTGCACCGAGAGCCACTTTATTCGATAATGGCGCCAAAGAAGAAAAAAACCCTCTAATTTCTGGGGTTTCGCGCTGTTGGAGATTTGAAATTGTGCCTTTTGTTGTCATTTTAACTTATTTACTCTTCAGTGGTTTTAGTGGTTGCAATTTTTCTTCTCTTCAGTTTTATTTTTAGCCTTTTTTTGAATAAGGGTTTTTTGTTTTTTTGGAAAATATCAAAGAAAATACTTTTTCTTTGTGGTTTTTGGAGATTAAATCCAAATATTTGCCTATT
>NW_019501848.1:0-310 GCF_002814215.2 Seriola lalandi dorsalis | reverse complement strand
TCTCAATACGCAGTTTTGGAATAATGTTTTTATTCCTCAGCAACAGTCAGAGCGGCCATCTTGTCTTCAGGTTGTCTGAGTGGCGGAGGGATACGATACGCCCCCCTGACAACAGACCCACTACAGATGTGTCTGTGTCTGGATCAGAGGTTGTCATGACACCCAGTTGTGTGATGTCAGAGGGAGGAGGCGGAGTCTTCCTGAAGGATGTGACATGATGAAACGATTTCTCTCTCTTCTTCTTCTTAAAGTTAGCTGTCGTCCAAAACACTGATTATTGTGTGTGTGTGTGTGTGTGTGTGTGTGTGTG
>NW_019501847.1:0-310 GCF_002814215.2 Seriola lalandi dorsalis | reverse complement strand
AATAATAATAAAAGAAGTGTGCATGTATTTTTTATCTTCTTATACCTACGGAGGTTTAGGTATAACTTATTTGTGTATACATATAGGATCATTTTATTTATTGGTACTAAATTCTATTTATTAGATAAATATATTAAATATTGATTATAATCTTATGATGAAAATATTTACCTTAAACAATTTTAGGTAAATTTTACATTAAACTAAATACATGTTTTAGTGAAAGAAATATTTACAGTCATATTCAGTGCATCCGGAAAGTATTCACACCCTTTCACTTTACCCACATTTTGTTATGTTACAGCCTTAT
>NW_019501846.1:0-453 GCF_002814215.2 Seriola lalandi dorsalis | reverse complement strand
AGTAAGGCATAAAATGTCATAAAAACGTCATATTATATTAAGGCATAAAATGTCATAAAAATGTCATAGTATAGTGAGGCATAACAATGGCATAGTATAGTAAGGCATAAAAATGTCAAAAAAACGTCATAGTACATTAAGGCATGAAAGCATAAAAAACGTCATAGTATAGCAAGGCATAAAAACGTCAAAAAACGTCATAGTATAGTGAGGCATAAAATGTCATAGTATAGTAAGGCATAAAATGTCATAAAAACTTCATATTATAGTAAGGCATAAAATGTCATAGTATAGTGAGGCATAAAAATCGTTATAGTATATTAAGGCATAAAATGTCATAAAAATGTCATAGTACAGTGAGGCATAACAATATCATAGTGTAGTAAGGCATAAAATGTCATAAAAACGTCATAGTATATTAAGGCATAAAATGTCATAAAAATGTCATAGTAT
>NW_019501845.1:0-626 GCF_002814215.2 Seriola lalandi dorsalis | reverse complement strand
ACCATGACATCTTCATACCTTGCCATACTATGACGTTTTTGATGGATTTATGCTTTATTATATTTTGTCATTTCTTCAATTTTTTTGCCATACTATACTATGTCGTGTTTTTTTCATGTTTTTTGCCATACTATACTATGTCATGTTTTTTGCTTTTAGGGCCTCATTATACTATGACGTCTTCATACCTTGCCATACTATGACGTTTTCTGATGGTTTTGTGCTTTATTATATTTTTCATTTTTTCAATTTTTTGCCATACTATACTATGTTGTTTTTTTTCACTTTTAGAGCTTTTTTATACCATGACATCTTCATACCTTGCCATACTATGACGTTTTCTGATGGTTTAATACTTTATTATATTTTGTCATTTTTTCATTTTTTTTGCCATACTATACTCTGTCGTGTTTTTTGCTTTTAGGGCCTCATTATACTATGACGTCTTCATACCTTGCCATACTATGACGTTTTCTGATGGTTTTGTGCTTTATTATATTTTGTCATTTTTACACTTTTTTGCCATACTATACTATGTCGTTTTTTCCCCGTTTTTTGCCTTTTTTTGCTATGTTGTTTTTTTCACTTTTAGAGCTTTATCATACCATGACATCTTCATACCTTGC
>NW_019501844.1:0-396 GCF_002814215.2 Seriola lalandi dorsalis | reverse complement strand
AATAATTATTTCTGAAAATGTAGACATAGTTGTTGGGATTCATAAAATGTAACTTTGACAGGCAGGGTCTGCACAAAATTTAAACGGGGGTGCCGAGTCCGGCAGCAATACCTGTCTCACTCTCATTGACACCTAATGTAATCATCTTTTTTTTTTCAAAAGAATCTCACTCTGTCTTCGCACTGAGCTTACTCACTCATTTTAAGGAATATCTGAATAAAATAGAGACTGTAAGAAATTTCTGGCTTCAGTGTCTGGCACGGTCTTTTCAATTTATGAAAAGAAGTAACGGTTTTCTCATAATTTGCAGTTGTTTGAAGCCGTGTAGAAGCCAAATTCTGGGCAGATTTTCACATTGCCATGGTAACGGCAGCTCCTGACCTGTGTGCGTGCGTG
>NW_019501843.1:0-310 GCF_002814215.2 Seriola lalandi dorsalis | reverse complement strand
AGCAGCTGAGAAACGCTGAGCCAAATCAGACTGGTCAGATTGGGTAAACAGTCTGGTGGGGGCCAATCTTTGCTATAGGATGCCATGAGAGTGTTGGTGTTTTCTCTGTGAAGTGTGTTGGGATTGGACCTGGGTTAATCCCATGTGAAAACAGCCCTGCATGCACTCTGCTCTCCTGGGCTCCTGGATAAATACCGGCCAATTAGAGGTGTCTGGGATAGGTTTTAAACAAAAGCTGCTGCCAGTGTGTGTGTGTGTGTGTGTGTGTGTGTGTGTGCGTGTGTATGTGTGTGTGTGTGTGTGTGTGTGT
>NW_019501842.1:0-410 GCF_002814215.2 Seriola lalandi dorsalis | reverse complement strand
TAAATATCTATAAAGTTTCAGTAAATGATTTTTTAACCATGAATCAATCCATTCATTAATTGCAGCATATAAACCCTTTGTAAGTGGCCTATCGAAGGATGGTACCAAATACCTTTCAGTACAGATTTAAATCCTCGTCATGTCACTTTCCAGCAACAAAAACTCAGATTTGTGAAATGTTAAATAATGTGGGAGAAAGGAAACAAAACAACGAGTTGTTGTTTGTTATTATTAAAGCTCCTCCAGTGTAAAGGTCTGTGTCCATGTGTAGTGTGATTATAGATTATAGATCAGCTCTAGCTTCTATATTAATACTGTGAAAGTATCAAAGCCTCAGTCCACAGAGAAATGCACACAGCCTGTATTCAGAAACTGAGCCTTAAAACCAGCCGTCAGGACTTCTGGAACTT
>NW_019501841.1:0-310 GCF_002814215.2 Seriola lalandi dorsalis | reverse complement strand
AGTCTCTCTGTGATCTCTCTCTCTTTCTGTCTGTCTGTCTGTCTATCCCTCTATCTCTCTCTCTCTCTCTCTCTCAAACACACATGCACACACCCAGCCTCTGAATGACATTTGAATTTTGATCTTTTTCGCTCCCAGCACCAGACCACAGAAATGAGGTCCAAACTTTTACCTCCATGTCTTACCTCCTCAACCAGAGAATTACACCCGTCTCTGTCGTCAGTCAAATCCCTCCTCTCTTTCTTTCTTTCTTTCTTTCTTTCTTTCTTTCTCTCTCTTTCTTTCTTTCTTTCTTTCTTTCTTTCTTTCT
>NW_019501840.1:0-310 GCF_002814215.2 Seriola lalandi dorsalis | reverse complement strand
ACAACACATTTCCTTTAGTGAGGATACATTTCACCCATTTTTCCCCCTTTCAGAACACCCCCCCCACACACACGCAAATAAGAGAGTTACATTCACAAACCATGAGCAAAATGCAATGAGTAATGCTGACCATGAGCAAACCCGACTCTCTCCCCCTCAAAGAAAAACAGGAGGGGTGAACAATTACCAAACCAACAAACAAACAAACAACAACAAAAAATAAATAATAATAATAATTAAAAAAATAATAATAATGAAATAAAAATTTAAAAAATTAAAAATTTAAAAAATTAAAAAAAAAAAAAAATTA
>NW_019501839.1:0-310 GCF_002814215.2 Seriola lalandi dorsalis | reverse complement strand
TGACCTTTTATACCTTAATATGCTATGTTGTATTTTTGTCGTTTTTTGGCATTTTTTGTCATAAAATTCATTGGTGTTTTTTTCGCATTTTATGCCTTACTATACTATCTCCTTTGATGCCTGACCATACCATGACGTTTTTATGACCTTTTATGCCTTAATATGCTATGTTGTATTTGTGGTATTTTTCTGCCATACTATTTTTTGCTGATTCTTGGCATTTTATGCCTTACTATACTATCTTGTTTGATGCTTGACCATAATATGACGTTTTTATGACCTTTTATGGCTTAATATACCACGTTGTATT
>NW_019501838.1:0-407 GCF_002814215.2 Seriola lalandi dorsalis | reverse complement strand
GTAGCCGTTTCAGTTGGGGTAGAAGGTGTAGTGGTGGAAGTAGTAGTTGAAGGTGGCTGAGTTGAAGCTGCTTTAGTTGGGGGAGAAGGTGTAGTGGTTGAAGTAGTAGTTGAAGGTGGTTGAGTTGTAGCTGTTTCAGTTGGGGTAGAAGGTTTAGTGGTAGAAGTAGTTGTTGAAGGTGGTTGAGTAGTAGCAGTTTTGGTTGTGGTAAAAGGTGTGGTGGTAGTAACAGTGGTTCTTGGTGTTGTAGTCGGAATTGTTGTAGAAGGAGGTGAGGTTTTTGGACAGACACAACATTTGAATCTAATCTTATAATCAAAACATTGTCCTTGAGGCCCTTGTTGGTCATTGTGGCATATGAGGCCCACATCTTTGTTACAAGTTACAGATTGTCCCACCTGTGACAT
>NW_019501837.1:0-404 GCF_002814215.2 Seriola lalandi dorsalis | reverse complement strand
AGTCCTGTCTGGCTGTGTTGCTTGCTGTTATCTCCTTTGTTCTCCTCACAGAGTTAGCTGTTCCATGCTAACTCTGCTACGACTCCTGTTGCTTGGAAAATCAGCTAGCCTTGTGTCGTAGCTGCTGATTCTGAAGAGAATTTGGTTCACTCACAGTTAATCCGAAGCAGGTCGCTGTTGTTGAGGAGAAGAGTGGTTGCAGGCTGCTGTGAGCAGGCCGGCGAGGGAGAGCTGGTTTCTCAGGTAGCAGAGCTGACCTGGGCTGGGACCTTGTTGCCCTTTTGAAGAACCGAGAGGAGAGGGCTGGAGCTGCTCTCCAGAGCAAGCCAAGAAGGGAAGAGAGCGAGAAGGGGTCTAGAAGACTGGTTTTGTTTGTGACACCTTAGGGGGTCACATGTCACACG
>NW_019501836.1:0-356 GCF_002814215.2 Seriola lalandi dorsalis | reverse complement strand
CAACAGCAACAACATCAACATCCACATCAAAAGCAACAACAACAACATCATCAACAAGATTCACAACAACAATATCATCAACAACAGCAACAGTAACAACATCAACAACAGCAACAGTAACAACATCATCAACAAGATTCACAACATCATCAACAACAACATCAACATCCACAACAACAACATCAACATTCACAACATCAACAACATCATCAACAACATCAACAGCCACAACATCAACAACAACAACAACATCAACAACAACAACATCAACAACATCAACATTCACAACAACAACATCCACATCAACAACATCAACAACAACATCATCAACATCAACAGCAACAACATCAACAACA
>NW_019501835.1:0-310 GCF_002814215.2 Seriola lalandi dorsalis | reverse complement strand
ATCTAGCCATTAAAAGTTATTAAGAAAATTACATGGGGAACGTAAAAACAACAAATGTTACAAAAATAGAAAAGTAACCCAAAGAGAGAAGACATGCCAGAAATGGATAATAAAGAAAGGATAAAGTAATCTATATTTAAATTAAGACTAGGCTATTACCTAAAATATTTAGTATTTCACTGGCATGGTCTTCAATGTGTAACAGTCACTATTCTTCTTAGGTACACTCACAGTACTCATAGTATGAAAACATAGACAGTCTGTCTGCATATTTTAATCACTTGGACTTTTAATGCAGTTTCATGCAAAG
>NW_019501834.1:0-419 GCF_002814215.2 Seriola lalandi dorsalis | reverse complement strand
ATAAAAAGGCATAAAAACGACATAGTATAGTAAGGCATAAAAAGGCATAAAAACGACATAGTATAGTAAGGCATAAAAAGGCATAAAAACGTCATAGTATAGTAAGGCATAAAAAGGCATAAAAACGTCATAGTATAGTAAGGCATAAAAAGGCATAAAAAGGTCATAGTATAGTAAGGCATGAAAAGTCATAGTATAGTAAGGCGTAAAAAGGCATAAAAACGTCATAGTATATTAAGGCATAAAAACGTCATAGTATAGTAATTAGTAAGGCATAAAAAGTCATAAAGTCAGTTCTTCAGATCATCCCGGGGCTCTGAAGAACTATTTGTGAATAATTGGTTGATGTAAATTTACATCTGAATATATTAAATAAAAGTGTTATAAAGTCAATAGTGGTGTGTATGTTATTTGTAATT
>NW_019501833.1:0-374 GCF_002814215.2 Seriola lalandi dorsalis | reverse complement strand
TGCGTTAATATAATATGACCTTTTTTTTGACTTTTTAAGCCATACTATACTATGACATTTTTTTTTTTTTTTTTAAGTATATTTTTTTGGGCTTTTTATGCCTTTATTGGACAGAATAGTAGAGAGACAGGAAATGGGGAGGCAGAGAGGGGGAATGACATGCAGTAAAGGCCGTCCAATGCGGGACTCGAACCGGGGCCAGCTGCAGCGAGGACTGTAGCCTCTACACATGGAGCGCCTGCTTAGACCACTACGCCACACGACGCCCCTACTATGACATTTTTATGCTTTAATATAATATGACATTTTTTTACTTTTTATGCCTTAATATACATTGACCTTTTTTGACCATTTTATGCCTTAATATACATTGA
>NW_019501832.1:0-557 GCF_002814215.2 Seriola lalandi dorsalis | reverse complement strand
CAAATGAGACGATAGTTCCTGAGACACAGCTCTTTCCAGTAATTTAGAAAAGAGGGAAGGTTCGAGACTGGTCAATAATTATTTAAGGATCCTGGATCAAGGTGTGTTTTTTTTTTTTTAAGTAAAGGTTTAACCACAACAGTTATAAAGCTATTGGGAACGGTGCCAGAAGTCAGTGATGAATGAATAATGTTCAGCACTGAAGGTCCCAAGATTGGCCAGAGGTCCTTGGAGAGCTTAACTGGTAGAGGGTCTGGTAGACAGGTGGTGGGTTTAGAAGCCAACACCAGCTTAGACAGTGCTTCAAGAGACAGTCTCCAAATTTGTTATTACTGAAAATTCTAGAAAGTCATGGTCTGTAAAGGGCGAGCAGCTAAGAGATGGCTGCTGCTGAGTGAGTTTAGCTACAGTGTCAAAAAGAAATCTATGATTGTGTTTATTGTTACTGAGTGAACGTGCTAATTTTCACCCCTTTTCCTGCTGTGACGTCTTTCAGAGACAGACACTGTAACACACCTGTCACCTGTCCAGCACGGTGCTGTTACACCAGGAACACT
>NW_019501831.1:0-310 GCF_002814215.2 Seriola lalandi dorsalis | reverse complement strand
TAAGGTACTCCCTCGGTCTTTCGTGGTGCGGCCCTTGGTTCTGGAGCCCTTTCACCCTCCACCACATGACTCTGTGGAAGCAGCTCGGTTACAGTTGCTCTGTCCAGTGCGGTCCCTAAGGGTGTACATCGCCCATACGGCCCCAATTAGACAGGCTGACCAGCTTTTCGTCTGCTATGGGGGCACCAAGCTGGGCCACGCGCTGTCCAAGCAGCGGTTAGCCCGCTGGGTGGTCCAGGCCATAGCTCGGGCCTATGATAGTGCTGGAGTCCCTCCGCCCGGGGGGGTGGTGGCCCACTCCACCAGAGGC
>NW_019501830.1:0-377 GCF_002814215.2 Seriola lalandi dorsalis | reverse complement strand
CACACACACACACACACACACACAGAGACACACACAGACAGATACATACACACACACACACACACACACACACACAACCACAACAGGGTTTTTGCAGTTATTAATCAGAGATTGAAAACATTTTAATTCATCTTTAACAAAGCATGGAATAAATTCAATATCATTTTCAGCTGCATATAACAATAATTCCCAGCAATATAATTAATCAATTAGTATAACCTGCAGCCATACATGGATTACTGTGCAGGACTGCAGGGCACAGTGTATGAAGTGACTGTTAATACTTTAAGTTAAAAGACTACAAAGATAAAATGATCCTAAAGAGATGCAAAAAAGCTACAAGGAGACGCAAAATGACTACGAATGAGGCGGCAGCG
>NW_019501829.1:0-310 GCF_002814215.2 Seriola lalandi dorsalis | reverse complement strand
CTAAACACACACGTCTATGAACTACTAGTTGTCAATAAAATTAAATATTGATATTGTGTCTCAACTCAAAAAAGTCGAAGAAATGGATGGATGGGGGAAATGTTGGGAGACACACCCAACTCTCCACCCCAGCGTCCGTCTCCGCCTCCTCCTCCTCCCAATGAGCTGAGATTTGACACCCACCCTCAGCCAGTGGATGGAGGATATGGTGGGTGCATCCCCCTGGGAGCAGCTCCACGCTCCGAGACAATGAGACAGTGAGACAATGTTGACAATGTAATATGTGATAAATACAACAGAAATTGTGATG
>NW_019501828.1:0-625 GCF_002814215.2 Seriola lalandi dorsalis | reverse complement strand
TAAGGCATGAAAAGTCATAAAAACGTCATTGTATAGTAAGGCATAATAACGTCATAGTATAGTAAGGCATGAAAAGTCATAGTATAGTAAGGCATAAAAAGTCAAAAAACGTCATAGTATAGTAAGGCATAAAAATTCATAAAAATGACATAGTATAGTAAGGCAAAAAAACGTCATAGTATAGTAAGGCATAAAAAGTCAAAAAATGTAATTGTATAGTACAGCATAAAAAGTCATAGTATAGTAAGGCATAAAAAGTCAAAAAACGTCATAGTATAGTAAGGCATAAAAATTCATAAAAATGACATAGTATAGTAAGGCATAAAAAGTTATAAAAACGACATAGTATAGTAAGGCAAAAAAAGTCATAAAAACTACATGGCATAGTAAGGCATAAAAACGTCATAGTATAGTACAGCATAAAAAGTCATAGTATAGTAAGGCATAAAAAGTCAAAAAACGTCATAGTATAGTAAGGCATAAAAAGTCATAAAAATGACAGTATAGTAAGGCAAAAAAACGTCATAGTATAGTAAGGTAAAAAAACGTTATAGTATAGTTATGCATAAAAACGTCATAGTATAGTAAGGCATAAAAAGTCATAAAAACGACATAGTATAATAAG
>NW_019501827.1:0-310 GCF_002814215.2 Seriola lalandi dorsalis | reverse complement strand
AAAAAAACCTATGTACATTAAATTGCGTAATACACATGTGAGCAGTTTCATAAGATTCATCTTCTTTTTTTTTCGGTGGTAATAGTGGGGAGTGTGTGTGTGTGTGTTTGAGAGAGAGAGAGAGAGTGAGTGCGTCTGTGTTTTCTGTCAGTATCACCTCTGTCTGTGCCGGGGAACTTGGCTCATACAGTGACACGGTCTTTCTTAAGCTGGCGTCTCCTCTCACACATGCACTCAAGTTGCTGGAGCCACAGCTGAGTGTGTCTGTGTGTGTCTGTGTGTGTCTGTGCGTGTGTGTGCGTGTGTGTGT
>NW_019501826.1:0-310 GCF_002814215.2 Seriola lalandi dorsalis | reverse complement strand
TGAAGCTTCTCGTCCCCGTAAATCCAACAACGAAAGCAGCATTCCCTCCGCAGTGTGAACGGGAACCAAGAATATAGGACTTCAAGGCAAAATCAAAAAGTACTATTTTGTGTCTTAGCAACTCTTCTCTGTGACTGTCACCAAATGGATGTGTGTATATCTGTGATTATTTATGAATACAGTATATAATGTACAGCATGATTTTTATTTCAGCGTATTTGAAATGTACTTTTGCACTTTCCAGGTACTAAATTGTAACAAATTGTTTTAACTTGGCTCCCTAATCTGTACAAACTGCTTTGTATACACA
>NW_019501825.1:0-388 GCF_002814215.2 Seriola lalandi dorsalis | reverse complement strand
TATTTACATGCACACAAACCCAAATGCAGCAGCATGCTTACACATTGCCCCATTCCTGATCCGGCTTAGAACACACACACACACACACACACACACTAACACACACACACACTAACACACACACACACACACTAACAAACACACACTCACACACACACTCACACTAACAAACACACACAGTAACAAACACACACACACACTGACACATGAACTCTTTTCATTTGCTGGAGAGCAGAAGAAGAAGAAGATTATGGGCTGCTTCCTGTTACCACTGGCTTCACCATGGCGACAGGGAGCCATGGCCTTTGTGTGTGTCGGAGCGGGGCCGGGATCCTGCGGCGCTTCGTCTCTCAATGACACACAACATTAATCACTTGAGAGAAGTGGG
>NW_019501824.1:0-347 GCF_002814215.2 Seriola lalandi dorsalis | reverse complement strand
ACACGAGGACACACACACGAGGACACACCGACACGAAGACACACACACGAGGACACACACACGAGGACACACACACGAGGACACACACACGAGGACACACCGACACGAAGACACACCGACACGAAGACACACACACGAGGACACACACACGAGGACACACACACTCATTCATCAAGGTCGAACTCTGTCTGAAGACGATGATCGTGGCGTCAGAGGAAGAGTTCATCTTCATCTTTTCTTAATTCACACCAAAGAGAGGAGAGAAAGAAACGACGTCTTCCGTTTGTTTCTCTGTGAATAAAGTTTGAACAAACGGCTCAGAGCTGATTGATTTAATTAATCGTCAG
>NW_019501823.1:0-310 GCF_002814215.2 Seriola lalandi dorsalis | reverse complement strand
TACTCAAACATGTTGGGTCCGCTGTAGATGTAAGTAAAACCTGCAGGACACAGATGTCAGATGTTAGTCCCCATGTTGGGTTAAGGCTGGAAGGACTCAGAACTGTAAACATTTTGTCATGGAAGTGGTCTTGACTCAGAAAACTATGAAGAAACTTGAATGTTACTCACCTCTCAACTGGAAAGCTGCAGTCACCTGGCCAGTCAGTCTAGAGAAGGTCTCATCCACCCGTTTGGGGGATCCCTGGTCCATGGCCTTATTGACCTCATCATAACTAAAGAACAGACAGTAATTAGATAATAATTAGATA
>NW_019501822.1:0-430 GCF_002814215.2 Seriola lalandi dorsalis | reverse complement strand
CAACAAAAGAGTCACACTTTTGACATAGGCCATTATACAACCGGGGGTAGAATTGCATGTTCCCCTCAACTGAGGATTCAGGCGATTTTACCAGAGGTGGCCAGCATCATGAGGGGGTGATTTAGGCAAAAAAAACATTTTTGTCAAAACATGACTTAGGCCATTATTTTAGGAAGGTGACGATATGTGATATATCATTGCAGTAACTTACGGTACTTCCTGTTGTAGCTATTAAATAGTTAGTTTGGTATTTTGCAATATAACACATCAGTATAATACTACAAAAGACCTGGAGCATGCTTGATACACTTTCTCTACAGCTGAGAAAATTGTTTGGGAGCGTGTGATCACAGACATTAATGCAACAATAAAACCTCATTGGGACATTTTGTCACCAACTGAGTTCACTGCCGTCAAACCGAACGTCTGT
>NW_019501821.1:0-492 GCF_002814215.2 Seriola lalandi dorsalis | reverse complement strand
GGATAGAATAGATAAATCAGGGCTTCCAGGAAAGTTGAAACTGTGGTGTCTGCAGTTTGGGTTATTTCCCAGGCTGATGTGGCCACTGTCTGTATATGAGATTCCATTATCTGCTGCAGAAAAAATGGAAAATTAGTTAGCTTTTACATTAGGAAGTGGCTAGGTGTTCCTAGATGTTTAAGCACAGTGGCACTGTATGGGAAAGGCATACTTCAGCTCCCAGTAACTAGTCTAGTGGAGGAGTTTAAATGTACCAAGGTTAGGACAGAGCTCCTGTTATCTGGGAGCAAAGATGCAGTAGTTAGTAAGGTGGTTCCAAACCCAATCAAGGGGAGAAAGTGGAATCCAAGAATCGCAGTGCAGGAGGCAGAAGCAACGCTTAGGCATACAGAGATTGTGGGTAATGTCCAAATCGGCCGGGGAGGCTTCGGGCTTGGCCCAAGCAAACCGGTGTGGAGTAGAGCAGGTCCCAAGGAGAAGAGAAAGCTAGTC
>NW_019501820.1:0-310 GCF_002814215.2 Seriola lalandi dorsalis | reverse complement strand
CCAGACATTCTTTAAAGTTGAGTTTTTTCAGATCTAACATATTATATTTCTAACTGGACATCACTAATTCACTGTATAGCAACGACTTTGCACATCAAGTTTTCAATGAATGTGTGAGCAGTAGGTGCAACCCAAAGATAATTCCTTCTGAAAAATAAAATAAATAGCTGTAACTGAAGTGATTTATGCTAAAATTCATATTTAGATAAAGGTGCTGGCTACGTGGAAATAATTCTCAGTAAACCAAAATACAGTGCAGCTGCATGTCACAAGATCACATCTCTTGCTTTTGTTTTTGTTTTGTTTTTTA
>NW_019501819.1:0-468 GCF_002814215.2 Seriola lalandi dorsalis | reverse complement strand
ACTTTTATGACTTTTTATGCCTTACTATACTATGACTTTCTTATAACTTCTTTTGCCTTACTATACTATGACTTTTTATGCCTTACTATACTATGTCGTTTTTATTACTTTTTTTTGCCTTACTATACTATGACGTTTTTATGACTTTTTTTGCCTTACTATACTATGACGTTTTTATGACTTTTTTTGCCTTACTATATTATGACTTTTTATGCCTTACTATACTATGACGTTTATTGACGTTTTTATGCCTTACCATACGATGACACTTTTATGACTTTTTTTGCCTTACTATACTATGACTTTCTTATAACTTCTTTTGCCTTACTATACTATGACTTTTTATGCCTTACTATACTATGTCGTTTTTATTACTTTTTTTTGCCTTACTATACTATGACTTTCTTATAACTTCTTTTGCCTTACTATACTATGACTTTTTATGCCTTACTATACTATGTCGTTTTT
>NW_019501818.1:0-310 GCF_002814215.2 Seriola lalandi dorsalis | reverse complement strand
TCATAGTATAGTAAGGCAAAAAAAAGTCAAAGAATGCCATAGTATAGCAACTCATAAAAACAGCATAAAACGTCATAGTATAGCAAGGCATAAAAACGGCATAAAACGTCATAGTATAGTAAGGCATAAAAACGGCATAAAACGTCATAGTATAGTAAGGTATAAAAATGGCATAAAACGTCATAGTATAGTAAGGCATAAAAAACTAAAAAAACGTCATAGTATAGTCAGGTATAAAATGTCACAGTATAGTTATGCATGAAAAGGTGAAAAAATGTCATTGTATAGTAAGGCATAAAAAGGTCAAAAA
>NW_019501817.1:0-310 GCF_002814215.2 Seriola lalandi dorsalis | reverse complement strand
GTCTCTCTCTCTCTCTCTCTCTCTCTCTCTCTCTCTCTGCCCCCCCCCCCAGCTGTCCTATGACTATAAGTTTGACCTGGAAGACGATCAACATAAGATTCCGTGTCACTGTGGAGCCGTCAACTGTCGCAAATGGATGAACTGAAAAAACACACACACACACACACACACACACACACAGGCAGCTCTCTCTCTCTCTCATCTCGGTGCTGAAGCTGGATGTCGATCGCCCACTTGTCTGTGGGCAGGGCTCGACTTCATATCAGAAATGAATCTAATAATAAAACTGATTGATCCAGGTTTGATCAGA
>NW_019501816.1:0-310 GCF_002814215.2 Seriola lalandi dorsalis | reverse complement strand
CTTTTTATGCCTTACTGTGCTATTACATTTATATGACATTTAATGCCATACTATACTATGGCTTTTTTTTGCCTTAATGGACTATGTCATTTTTATGACTTTTTATGCCTTACTATACTATGACATCCATATGACATTTAATGCCATACTATACTATGGCTTTTCATGCCTTTATAAACTATTTCATTTTTATGACTTTTTTTGCCTTACTATACTATGACGTTCATATGACATTTTATGCCATACTATACTATGGCTTTTTATGCCTTAATAGGTTATCTAAATTTTATGTTCTTTTTTTGCCTTACTA
>NW_019501815.1:0-558 GCF_002814215.2 Seriola lalandi dorsalis | reverse complement strand
CCTTTTATGCCTTAAAATGTAAAAAATTTTTTTGACATTTTTTGCCATACTATACTATGACGTTTTTTGGCATTTTATGCCATACTATACTATGATGTTTTTTAACATTTATAAGCCTTATTTTACTATGTCGTTGTATCCCCTACCATACTATGACGTTTTTATGACCTTTTATGCCTTAATATGCTATAGTGTTTTTTGACATTTTTTGCCATACTATACTATGACGTTTTTTGGCATTTTATGCCATACTATACTATGACGTTTTTAGGCCATACTATTCTATGACGTTTTTAGGCCATACTATACTATGACGTTTTTGACATTTTTATGCCATACTATACTATGACATTTTTTAACATTTTTATGCCATACTATACTATGACTTTTTTTTGAAATTTTTATGCCATACTATACTATGACGTTTTTAGGCCATACTATACTATGACGTTTTTTAACATTTTTAGGCCATACTATACTATGATATTTTTGGCCTTTTTTTGCCATACTATACTATGACATTTTTATGCCATACTATACTATGATGTTTTTTGACAT
>NW_019501813.1:0-310 GCF_002814215.2 Seriola lalandi dorsalis | reverse complement strand
ATTAAAAACATGTTCTCTCCTCGCTCTGCGCTGTTTGTCTGCGATTTGGTCTGACTGCAAATACCTGCAGCCTGTAGTCCTCTCCGCGCGCTGACTGCGCCCTGTGTTGACGGCGGGGAGAGACACGGCAGATGGACTGGAAATTCGTGGACATGTGACACATTCAAAATGCAAACACTGGGCGTTTCATATGACACTCAGACAGCTCAATAATAGCAGGAGCAGTACTTGAAAAATAGATGATGATGATGATGATGATGATGATGATGATCTGAATTCTGAACGAAACACCAGCGGTTGGTATCACTGC
>NW_019501812.1:0-566 GCF_002814215.2 Seriola lalandi dorsalis | reverse complement strand
ATGTTGATGTTGTTGATGTTGATGATGTTGTTGATGTTGTGAATGTTGATGTTGTTGTTGATGTTGTTGATGTGGATGTTGTTGTTGTCGTAAGTGTTGATGTTGTTGTTGATGTTGTTGCTGTTGATGTTGATGATGTTGTTGTTGATGTTGTTGATGATGTTGTGAATGTTGTTGATGTGGATGTTGTTGTTGTGAATGTTGATGTTGTTGATGTTGTTGTTGTTGATGTTGTGGCTGTTGATGTTGTTGATGATGTTGTTGATGTTGTGAATGTTGATGTTGTTGTTGTGGATGTTGATGTTGTTGTTGATGATGTTGTGAATCTTGTTGATGATGTTGTTGTTGATGATGTTGTTACTGTTGCTGTTGTTGATGTTGTTACTGTTGCTGTTGTTGATGATATTGTTGTTGTGAATCTTGTTGATGATGTTGTTGTTGTTGCTTTTGATGTGGATGTTGATGTTGTTGCTGTTGCTGATGATGTTGTTGATGTTGTTGTGGATGTTGTTGATGTTGTTGATGTGGATGTTGTTGATGTTGTTGATGTGGATGTTGTTGTTGTA
>NW_019501811.1:0-310 GCF_002814215.2 Seriola lalandi dorsalis | reverse complement strand
AGAAATGATTATATACAATGGATATAAAAAGTCTACACACCCCTGTTCAAATGCCAGGTTTTCGTGATGTAAAAAAATGACAGCAAGACAAATAATTTCTTTTTCCACCTTTAATGTGACCTATAACCTGTACAATGCAATTGAAAAACAAACTGAAACCTTTAAAGGGGAAAAATATAAAATAAAAAACTTAAAAGAACGTGGTTGCATAAATATGCACACCCTTAAACTAATACCTTGTTGCAGCACCTTTGGCTTTTATTACAGCACTCAGTCTTTTTGGGTAGGAGCCTATCAGCGTGGCACATCT
>NW_019501810.1:0-888 GCF_002814215.2 Seriola lalandi dorsalis | reverse complement strand
GTCCCACAGGCGAGTGGCTGGTACCGTTGGAAAGGGCGTGGCCGAATTAGTGGGGGCGAAACTTGGTTTCAGGTCTCTACGACCTTCCTATCAGAAGCTACAGACCTTAACGACTATGGTAGGGGGTACGATAGGTGGCAAAACTCTGTTAACCTAACCCTAACCCTAACCCTAACCCTAACCCTAACCCTAACCCTAACCCTGTGGGCAGAGGAAGAGAGCGGAGAAGATTTGGATCCACAGACTCGGGACTACTGTGCCTGGAGGTCTAAATGACGACTGAAGGAAGGAAAACTACATCCACCACCTCTGGGCACGGTACTCCCTAGCCTGCTCCTGCAATTTTCTTGGACCATGCGGATCCCATCCTAACTCAACCTGAGAGACAACAGAATGGTCTAAGCCCTGGTCTGCCACACGGCAGACTGGGGTTCGAATCCACGCCAGGACGGGAGGTGCATATTTTACTTTTTCCTTCTTAACACTTTTAATATTAATTTATTGGAATTTTAGAAATAGGGGCAGGTAAAAAGGAAAAAAACTCCCACTTGTGTTTTACTAATCTTATACTATTATATGCATGTTTTTTTATATTCTACTAATATTTGTTACAGGCACTTATGTTTTTAATTTTATTTGCACAAGCACTTATGTTTTTACCTTTAGCACTTACTTCTCCTGCCCCAAACTCTAATTCCAAATACACCCCTCCATCTCATTAATTTCTCATTTAAATCTTACCCTGTTCATTTATTTATTATAGCAGTATTATTACATACAATATATATTATAGATATATATACACTTATATAATTATTTAATTACTTAATTTTTTTTTTTTTTTTTTTTTTTTTTTTTTTTTTTTTTTTTTTTTTTTTTTTTTTTTTT
>NW_019501809.1:0-310 GCF_002814215.2 Seriola lalandi dorsalis | reverse complement strand
TATGAGAGAGAGGTTTTTGTATCACACGGAAACAGATGGCAATAAGCCTGATTAATAAGTTTTATTTCTGTGAGCTACACAGCTGAATCACTCTCACTCACAACTCTCACCGTTTCTCTGTCACCACTGTCATGGATGGAGATTGGTAGCCAGCTACAGTTCTTAATCCTGCCTGCAAAGCTCTGATTGGTTGATTGTGTCTTCAGTCTCTACTGAACACCAGGGGCCAGATGAATAAAACTCTGTAGATTCATGACTAAAACTATGTGTACGCACAAAACCAGAAATATTCATACCCATTCTTTTCATC
>NW_019501808.1:0-310 GCF_002814215.2 Seriola lalandi dorsalis | reverse complement strand
GACTTTTCATGCCTTATTATACTATGTCGTTTTTATGCCTTACTATACTATGTCATTTTTTTGACTTTTTATGGCTTACTATACTGTCATTTTTTTGACTTTTCATGCCCTACTATACTATGTCGTTTTTATGCCTTATCATACTATGTCATTTTTTTGACTTTTCATGCCCTACTGTACTATGGCGTTTTTATGACTTTTTATGCCTTACTATACTATGTCATTTTTATGCCTTAATATACTATGTCATTTTTTTGACTTTTTATGCCTTACTATACTATGTCATTTTTTTGACTTTTCATGCCTTATT
>NW_019501807.1:0-310 GCF_002814215.2 Seriola lalandi dorsalis | reverse complement strand
CATGACAAGGTGACCGACAGAGGAGCGAAGGAGTGAGAAAGAGAGAGAGAGAGAGAGAGAGAGAGAGAGAGAGAGAGGGGCAGAAAGGAGGAAGAGAGAACAAAGGAGAAGTGCACAGTACACAAAAAGGATGCCATCTTCTTTGGGGAGGCACATGTTTGCTTTAGAGTTTGGACTCTGTTGATGATAATGTGTTGTGACAAAAATGTGCCGGTACGGTTTTGTGTTCAGAGAAGCAGTTTTCTGTCCTGAAGAAGACACATCAAGTTATCCCCGTGTTCTTGAATATCAAGGGAGCCCTCCTGCTGTC
>NW_019501805.1:0-310 GCF_002814215.2 Seriola lalandi dorsalis | reverse complement strand
CAATGCCATCCATGAAATGTACGACAATCTGGTCGGAGATGATGTGGTGAAAATTGGACAACTTCGATCGGTAACCGACTACTGGAAAGGTCATTAGCTTGATGATGAATTGCCATGATTGAATTGAGGAGATTACACAATGTTATTCATACCTACTTTGGTAACTCGATTTTATACCTAGCTTTAAAAAGTGATAAAAAAAAAGTTAGTTTTTTCATCTTGTGTATGTAGTTTTACCCTGATAACCGTTACTTGATTTTTTCATATTGTATGTGTAGTTTTACCTTGATAACCGTTACTTGATTTTTTT
>NW_019501804.1:0-310 GCF_002814215.2 Seriola lalandi dorsalis | reverse complement strand
AAAGAGTGAGAAACTAAATGATGGAGGAAAAGAGAGAGATGCTGCACTGAATTAAAAAATGATAAAAGTTTTTTTAGTTTTTAGTTGTAAATATTCAACATTTCTCTCTATAACTTTATTTAATTGTATAAAATGTTTCACTGTAAAC
This sequence comes from Seriola lalandi dorsalis, assembly GCF_002814215.2. Lineage (NCBI taxonomy): Eukaryota > Metazoa > Chordata > Actinopteri > Carangiformes > Carangidae > Seriola > Seriola lalandi. The sequence continues at coordinate 162 of NW_019501804.1, read as the reverse complement.
AAACGTAAATCTGAACTTGATGGAGACCACCTGACCATCAGGAGGTGGGCGATGTGAAGTGAGACGTTTAAATTCCTATTTCAATTTTCTCTTAAACCCTCTGAGGTCTGAGGCGTTCTCTCCATTTCTACATTATTTCTTTAATTCACCTTTGACGGGGTA
>NW_019501803.1:0-310 GCF_002814215.2 Seriola lalandi dorsalis | reverse complement strand
TTTGTTCTGCTTTTGCTTCCACCATCTTCTTCCTGATTTCCAGACAGTTTCTGTCTTCACATTTAACTACAACAAACACAACAACATAGCAGTATGCATGCTGGTACAGAAACAAAAACAGCCTTACTAGTGGTAACAGATTGTACAGGTTTCCTTTCACTGATGTTTTTTTCTTGAAACTTTTTTTCGCACTGCAATACTGTGGATGTGTACTGTTGATAGTATTTTACTGGTGTATGTGTGCGTTTCAGCTGTGACTCAGGTGGGGACTGTGAATGTCTCTGCACAGCCATTGCTGCCTATGCTGAGG
>NW_019501802.1:0-310 GCF_002814215.2 Seriola lalandi dorsalis | reverse complement strand
GTTCTTCTCTGTTTTATTTTCTGCTCTCGTCTCTGTGATACGTTTTTAAAGAGCCGTCACTTCCTCAAAGCTGTTGTTCATTGTTTGCAAGTGATTTACGTGGACTTTCGTGTCCGTCCAAGTGCTGGAGGAGCTCCAGCAGCCGGGTCACGTACCGGCGTCTGTGTGTGGGAAAATAAACCGGGAATGTGGTTGATAAATAGACGGTTTCCCATTTAACTCAATTAACACATACGATAGCATATCTGGGTTCTCTTGCTGCTGCCAACAGCAACAACAACAGACACACACACACACACACATTGCTCTA
>NW_019501800.1:0-310 GCF_002814215.2 Seriola lalandi dorsalis | reverse complement strand
TCTCTCTCTCACTCTCACACACACACACACACACACACACACACACACACAGTCTCCATGACATGAATCATGATCAAGCCCAGAGTTACAGAGGACACAGTGAATATATATGGTATTTGATATGTATATATATATATATAAAATCAAAGATTTTATTTTGAAAGATTCCTCACTGGTAACGCCCTGTATTTCTCAGTGTGTGATAACAGGATGTAAACTGTTCTTCATGAAGAGCAGATTGTTGGATGATCTGTTAAACCATCAGTGAATTGAACAGGTCACAAAGTCCTTCAGTCTCCATTTCAGATCC
>NW_019501799.1:0-310 GCF_002814215.2 Seriola lalandi dorsalis | reverse complement strand
GAAACAGCAAAATATTTTATGACAGAAAATACCAAAAAACGTCATAGTATAGTATGGCAAAAAACGTCAAAAAATACAACGTGGTATATTAAGGCATAAAAGGTTATACAAACGTCATAGTATGGTCAGGCATCAAACTACATAGTATAGTAAGGCATAAAATGCCAAGAAACAGCAAAATATTTTTTTGACAGAAAATACCAAAAAACGACATAGTATAGTATGGCAAAAAACGTCAAAAATAAAACATAGCATATTAAGGTATAAAAGGTCATAAAAAGGTCATAGTATGGCTAGGCATGAGATGAAA
>NW_019501798.1:0-310 GCF_002814215.2 Seriola lalandi dorsalis | reverse complement strand
TGTTAGTCCGGCAAACACATATGCCCCATCAATAAACGCTGTAAGTGCAGTTGTTCTGACTTCTTTTTGAGAATTTATACTGCCCAGTCTAATACTGTTGTGATAGTGGATTCAGCAGACCTCTCCACATCGTATGGAATACAGAATAGGAAGGAAAACCTTTTTGTCAGTTTCTGCTTATTTCGGAGAAAAGTGGAAGGGTAATAGTTTTGACCAAATCTTTATGTGTAAATTGTGGAGTGCAAAAAGTATGACGACGACTAATAAATGTATTCAGACCCTTTGCTGCGGGACTCCAGATTGTGATCAG
>NW_019501797.1:0-466 GCF_002814215.2 Seriola lalandi dorsalis | reverse complement strand
ACAAGCAGATTGCCAAATAGTGAGCTACTCTATAAACTGATCAATAGACAGACTGCAAAATAGTGAGCTGCTTTATAAACCTATCAACAGCCAAATTGCCAAATAGTGAGCTACTCTGTAAACCTATCAACAAGCAGATTGCCAAATAGTGAGCTACTCTATAAACTGATCAATAGACAGACTGACAAATAGTGAGCTGCTTTAATAAACCTCTCAACAAGCAGATTGCCAAATAGCGAGCTACTCTATAAACTGACCAATAGACAGACTGCCAAATAGTGAGCTGCTTTATAAACCTATCAACAGCCAGATTGCCAAGTAGTGAGCTACTCTGTAAACCTATCAACAGACATACTGCCAAATAGTGAGCTACTTTATAAACTGATCAATAGACAGACTGATAAATAGTGAGCTGCTTTATAAACCTGTCAACAGGCAGACTGCTAAATAGTGAGCCGCTTTATAA
>NW_019501796.1:0-1106 GCF_002814215.2 Seriola lalandi dorsalis | reverse complement strand
ATGGGATTTGCTTGATTTTTTCACACATGTCGTTTTTTTGTTTACTGTCAAGTAAAATCTCTGCAGCCGCATTTAAGCACTCCTTCACTTCCACTGTCCCATCGCTCAATGTTTCTTGTGTTGCGCCAAAATCCACGCAATCATTAGTGAGCACTCATCTGCACGTTGCTGGCCTGTAAATGCGTGTGTGAGGACACGGGTAGACCGGTCATACTGTGCTTTCAGTTCGATCATCTGACTTGCCCTCACTGCGGACTTCTGCGGGTATGTTTCATCAAACGATCCGTGTTTGGTCTCATAGTGACGCTTAACGTTGCTACTTTTTATTAACGCCACAGTTTCACAGCATGTGAGACACAGGTTTAGAAGTGGCTGCAGGCAGAACGAACATGTATTGGTCCGTCCATTCATCTTTAAAAGTTTGGTTTTCACTGTCTACTTTTCTCAAGCCATTTTCAACCCCCCCCCCTATTCTCTGGTGCTGAAAGGTAAACAATCGATTTGATTGGCTTGGCTATCGATGACGGGGGACAGGTTGAATGTGTAACAGCATCACTGTATATTTCTGTATATAATGTATATAAATATCATTGTGTTGATGTGTGTTGATATAGTGTGTAATATTCAGAGCTGTTGTCTGTTAGATTGAAATATGGAACCAGAGCTCATTGATCCTGAAGAGTCTCTGACCACTGAACCTTCAGACGTGGATGTCACATGATATCTGCTTCCTGTCATTCAAACATGGTCTAATGTGTAGAAGAAGTCCATGTTGCCTGTAGAGAGCTGACAGGACTGGAGGTTTGTTCCTCCTGTTCAGGACAGTAACAGTAACAGTGTTTGTACAGATCACAGTCTGTGTCCAGTTTGTTCACAATCACAACGTGTCATATCTTTGATCTCTGCTGTTTCTCTCTCATTAATTACTGATGATGTCTGTTCACTCAACTAACTGATGACTTTTTTCTTCATGAACTAATAAAGCAGTCAAACGTGTTCATGTCCACTGAGTGTGATTTCAGCAGCTCAGTGACAAACAGCTGAATGTTGTTGTTCTCGTCTTCCTGCTACACTTTGTCAACTTCCTGTCCTAGCTTAATGCTAAA
>NW_019501795.1:0-310 GCF_002814215.2 Seriola lalandi dorsalis | reverse complement strand
GACAAGGAGTACAATGACAACCTGACTTTTTACTTAGTGTTGGCTCTGGCTGTAGTTTCCTTCCTCTTCATCATGTGTTTAGTGGTTATTATATCAGTGAAAATCTACAGATGGAGACAGTCTCGCATCCTGTATCACTCCAATCTCCCTGTGATTCCATATTATCCACCACGTTACTCAGACACTTTGGGGACAGGGACTCTCCAACACGTGTACAATTATGAGGTGTGCAGGACAACTGACTCCAGAAAGAGTGACTGTAAGTTCGGCAGAGCTGGTAGTCAGAACGTGCTGATAATGGACCCCAGTT
>NW_019501794.1:0-599 GCF_002814215.2 Seriola lalandi dorsalis | reverse complement strand
ATGCCTTACTATACTATGATGTTTTTTTGCCTTACTATACTATGACATTTTAATGCCTTACTATACTATGACAATTTAATGCCTTACTATACTATGACATTTTTATGCCTTACTATACTATGATGTTTTTTGCCTCACTATACTATAATGTGTTTTGACATTTTTATGCCTCACTATACTATGACATTTTAATTCCTTACTATACTATGACATTTTTATGTCTTACTATACTATGACATTTTTATGCCTTACTATACTATGACATGTTAATGCCTTACTATACTATGACATTTCATGCCTTACTATACTACGATGTTTTTGTGACATTTTATGCCTTACTATACTATGATGTTTTTTTGCCTTACTATACTATGACATTTTAATGCCTTACTATACTATGACATTTTTATGCCTTACTATACTATGACATTTTTATGCCTTATTATACTATGACGTTTTTGCGACATTTTATGCCATAGTATACTATGACATTTTTATGATGTTTTATGCCTCACTATACTATGATGTTTTTGACGTTTTATGCCTTAATATACTATGATGTTTTTTGACCTTTTATGCCTTACTATACTATAACATTT
>NW_019501793.1:0-310 GCF_002814215.2 Seriola lalandi dorsalis | reverse complement strand
GTTTCCTTCCCTTCCACACTTGTAAAGAGTGAAGAAAGTGCTGCAGCTGTTATTGTGTGTGAGCTGCAAGATGTGTTGCAGTAATGAGAGTGATGATGATGATGATGAGAGGTGTGATGTGTGTTGAGAGTTTGTCTTGAGATGAAGTGAGTGGCTCTTAAAAGAGCCGTTGTATTGAGTGAGTGCAGCAGCTGCGCTGTTTACTTGGAGCTGGTGTACTTGGTGACGGCCTTGGTGCCCTCGGACACGGCGTGCTTAGCCAGCTCCCCGGGCAGCAGGAGACGCACGGCGGTCTGGATCTCCCTGGAGG
>NW_019501792.1:0-310 GCF_002814215.2 Seriola lalandi dorsalis | reverse complement strand
ATATATATATATATATATATATATACACACACACACACCAGCCCTGCTTCCACGCCCTCCCGTTTTCAGAGCCAGTCATGGCATGAGCAGCTCTGCTATCCAGCTGCGCATTAGCGTTCTCCAATTAAACTCAGCCATCCCAGAGCAGAACGAAAGGCCTAAACCCTCTGGTGAGAAAAGTGCTGACAACCCTCATCTACAAAGTCCTGCTGGGAATACTCTGTCCCTGTGACCATTTACCCAGCGTCAGAGAAGTTGCGTGCACGTGTGTGCGCGTGCGTGTGTGCATGTGTGTGTGTGTGTGTCAGTG
>NW_019501791.1:0-310 GCF_002814215.2 Seriola lalandi dorsalis | reverse complement strand
CTGTTGACTCGTATAACTCTGGGGCCTTTGTCTGTTGAGACTCCTACATGTATTCACGTAGTTTCTGACCGTCACTACAGTCAAAATGCAGTGTTAACCCCCCGTCCGCCACTTCTGGAGACCGTACGGTAGCAAAGTCATGGCCATAACCACAGGCAGCTGAACCTCCCACACTATAAAAGGCTGTGTATATTCTCATTTGTCCAGGTCATAGTATCATAAAGGAGTTTTTTAATGGAAAACAACTGGACTAGGTTATTTGTCTGGGAAGACGTTTCAACTCTCATCCAAGAGGCTTCATCAGTTCGTG
>NW_019501790.1:0-482 GCF_002814215.2 Seriola lalandi dorsalis | reverse complement strand
ACCGTCACAGCTGTTGCTGGAGACAATGAGACAGAAGGAGACCCTTACACATTCACCTCATTCACAAGTAAACACATTTTATCTATTTTGAATTTCAGCTTTTTGCTGTTTGTAGCTTGTTTGTATGGGTGTCTGCACTCTCCTATTTTGTACTTGCCACAGTCATGAGTTTTCTTTCTCCTCTTCCTCACCGTGTATTGATCCTGCACTCACAGGGCCTGAACTAGTCAGAAATCTCACTGTCACAAACGTCACCACATCCTCTGTGTCTGTGGACTGGAGTGAACCAGAAGGAAACAGCTCCTTCTATAGAGTACAGTGGACAGATGGACATTTCAATGACACTTCGTATGTGTCTGAAACATCTATGACCATTAGTAACCTGACTGCTGGTGTCCAGTATAAAATAAATGTTACTGCAGTGGCAGATGACAACCATACTGACGGACAGAGCACTGCTGTTACTCAATACACAAGTAAGT
>NW_019501789.1:0-310 GCF_002814215.2 Seriola lalandi dorsalis | reverse complement strand
GCCTCCTGCTGCTCGGCCTGACTGGCCTTCAGACTGCGCTGCAGCTCACACACCTGGGCAACACAGCAGGGAGGAATAACAATACACACCTGGAGCTCTAAAAGTTTAATTATGTTTCATGTTTCCTTCTGCAGATAAAACAAATACAGAATGAAAATCTAATGCACAGAGACCAGATGCACATCTGTGTGTGGACAGACTCACTTGTTTCTCCACTGCGTCCACAGCCTTCCTCCTCTCTTCTTGCTCCAGCTGCTTCATTTTCTCCACCTCTATAATCCTCTTCTCCAGCTGCTTCTGCACCTCCTCC
>NW_019501788.1:0-310 GCF_002814215.2 Seriola lalandi dorsalis | reverse complement strand
CCAAAAAACAATGAGAGCTGGTTTGTCCTGTGCGATGTCACTGAGCTCCATCTTTGGAGAGAGCGTTTTTGTTGCCCAATTGGAGCCTGACCCAAAACACCCGCCACCCGGCCAAAAAGTGACCGCCGCCGAGATTTCAGCCCGCTCCGGAATGATCTGCTGCAGGTCAGCAGGAGGGGGGAGAGAGGGTGGAGCAGACTGAACCTCATGGATACCTTTCCCCTATGCTCACCCCTTCTTCTCAGTCATGCTCTCTCTCTCTCTCTCTCTCTCTCTCTCTCTCACACTCACACACACACACACACAATCA
>NW_019501787.1:0-310 GCF_002814215.2 Seriola lalandi dorsalis | reverse complement strand
TGCCAGTCAGACATATACCTGCACAAGGCCATAAGATGAGCCTGAGCTGCATTCTGCTACTCTCTCTCTCTCTGTGGGAACTTGGCTGAAAATCTATTTTAATGTTTCAACACTCTTCCCACTTATGTTTATTTCATTGATTTATGCAGACAGGCTTCATCCACAAATCAAAATGACCTGTGTTCACCATGGAAATTAGCTTTATTGTCAGTTGTACATATTCAATGTGTTGTACGCTCCCGGGTTAATAACTGTCACGCCTGTCCTGGTCCAGATCTAATCTGCCTATTGGCAGCAATTTGACTTCTGA
>NW_019501786.1:0-310 GCF_002814215.2 Seriola lalandi dorsalis | reverse complement strand
CTCTGTGACTCTGTGACGCTGTGACTCTGTGACTCTGTGACTCTGTGACTCTGTGACGCTGTGACGCTGTGACTCTGTGACTCTGTGACGCTGTGACTCTGTGACGCTGTGACGCTGTGACTCTGTGACGCTGTGACTCTGTGATGCTGTGACACGTTCATCGGTCACACTGGTCTGTTGTTTTCATGAAAGGGAAAAGTTGAGCTTTGATCACAACAACCCAGAAATCCACTAGAGGCCACACAGGACAACATGGCAACCACCCAGCAACAACCTGGAGACGCAAACATTGGTTACAGTGTATCAGCTG
>NW_019501785.1:0-375 GCF_002814215.2 Seriola lalandi dorsalis | reverse complement strand
ATGTTGTTTTTATGACTTTTTATGCCTTACTATACTGTGAAGTTTTAATGACTTTTTAAGCCTTACTCTGCTATGATGTTTTTATGTCTTATTATACTATGATGTTTTAATTAGTTTTTATTCCTCACTATACTACAATGTTTTATGACTACTTATGCCTTACTATACTATGTGGTTTTTATGAGTTTTTATGTCTTTCTATACTATGACGTTTTTATGCCTTACTATACTATGACGTTTTTATTACTTTTTATGCCTTACTATACAATGAGGTTTTTATGACTTTTTATGCCTTACTATACTATGAATTTTTTATGACTTTTTATGCCTCAATATAGTATGACTTTTTATGCCTTACTATACTATGACGTTTTT
>NW_019501784.1:0-352 GCF_002814215.2 Seriola lalandi dorsalis | reverse complement strand
ATAAAAAGGTGATAGTATGGCAAGGTATAAAACAACATAGTATTATGAGGCATAAAAATGCCAAAAAACATCATAGTATAGTATGGCATAAAATGTCAAAAAAACAACATAGCATTTTAAGTCATAAAAGGTCATAAAAAGGTGATAGTATGGCAAGGTATAAAACAAGATAGTATTGTAATGCATAAAAATGCAAAAAAAAGTCACAGTGTATTATGGCACAAAATGTAAAAAAAAACGTCATAGTATAGTATGGCATAAATTGTCAAAAAAACGTCATAGTATAGTATGGCATAAATTGTCAAAAAAACGTCATAGTATAGTATGGCATAAAATGTCAAAAAAACAACAT
>NW_019501783.1:0-341 GCF_002814215.2 Seriola lalandi dorsalis | reverse complement strand
TAATTATGAGATAAAAGTCATATTTATTCGATAAAAAGTCCTAATTATGAGATAAAAGTCATATTTATTAGATAAAAAGTCCTAATTATGAGATAAAAGTCATATTTATTAGATAAAAAGTTGATATTATGAGATAAAAAGTCATAATTATCATATAAAAAGTCATAATTATGAGATAAAAGTCACAATTATCATATAAAAAGTCATAATTATGAGATAAAAGTCACAATTATCATATAAAAAGTCATAATTATGAGATAAAAGTCACAATTATCATATAAAAAGTCATAATTATGAGATAAAAGTCACAATTATCATATAAAAAGTCATAATTATGAGAT
>NW_019501782.1:0-310 GCF_002814215.2 Seriola lalandi dorsalis | reverse complement strand
ATGACAAACTCATCCAAAATGATTCCAGAGTGGAGCTGAATATCTCTGCAGTGTCACAGTCAGATGAAGGTTTATACAAGTGTCAGTCCTCAGGAAAAGTGTCAGCACAGAGTTGGATGTCAGTTAAAGGTGAGTATGATTAAAATATTTGATTCTTTTTCTATTTTGTGAAGTGTGTTGCTCTGACAAAGGAACACTGTCAACATATAGTATATTCAGATGTATTTTTTAAAGTTTTGTTTTTCCTAAGGCTTGTAGCCACCTGTCTTTCATTTTTATGAAATGCCTTTATCAATTCTGTTAAGAAGAG
>NW_019501781.1:0-493 GCF_002814215.2 Seriola lalandi dorsalis | reverse complement strand
AAGGCATAAAAACGTCAACAAATGTCACAGTATAATGAAGCATAAAATGTCTTGCTATAGTGAGGCATAAATAGGTCAAAAAACGTCATAGTATTGTAAGTTGAAAAATCGTCAAAAAACATCATAGTATTGTATCTCAAAAAACATCGAAAAATGTCATAGTATAGTAAGGCATAAAAACATCAAGAAATGTCACAGTATAATAAGGCATAAAATGTCTTGCTATAGTAAGGCATAAAATCGTCGAAAAATGTCACAGTATACTATGGCAAAAAAACATCAAAAAACGTCACAGTATAATACAGCACAAAAGGTTTTCCTACAGTGAGGCATAAAAAGGTCAAAAAAGGTCATAGTATTGTAAGGCAAAAAATTGTCAAAAAACATCATAGTATAGTATGGCAAAAAAACAGCAAAAAACGTCTTAGATTTGTATGGCATAAAAACGTCAAGAAATGTCACAGTATAATAAGGCATAAAATGTCTTGCTATA
>NW_019501780.1:0-354 GCF_002814215.2 Seriola lalandi dorsalis | reverse complement strand
TATAGTAAGGCAGAAAAAGTCATAAAAATGTCAAAGTATAGTAAGGCATAAAAAGTAAAAGTATAGTAAGGCATAATAACGTCATAGCACAGTAAGGCATAAAAAGTCATAGTATAGTAAAGCAAAGAAAGTCATGGAAACGTCATAGCATAGTAAGGCATAAAAAGTCATAGTATAGTTAGGCACAAAAAGTCATATAAACGACATAGTATAGTAAGGCATAAAAACGACATAGTATAGTAAGGCATAAAAACGACATAATATAGTAAGGCATAAAAAGTCATAAAAACGTCATAGTATAGTAAGGCATAAAAAGTCATAGTATAGTAAGGCATAAAAAGTCATAAAAACGTC
>NW_019501779.1:0-310 GCF_002814215.2 Seriola lalandi dorsalis | reverse complement strand
TAGTATAGTAAGGCATAAAAACATCATAGTATAGTGAGGCATAAAAACGTAAAAAAAAGTCATAGTATAGTAAGGCATAAAAACGTCATAGTATAGTAATGTATAAAAACGTTTAAAAAAAAGTCATAGTATAATAAGGTATAAAAATGTCATGTATAATAATGCATAAAAACCTTAAAAAAAGTCATAGTATAATAAGGAATAAAAAAGTCATAGTATAGTAATGCATAAAAACGTAAAAAAAAGTCATAGTATAGTAAGGCATAAAAACGTGATTGTAAAGTAAGGCATGAAAATGCTAAAAAAAAAA
>NW_019501778.1:0-310 GCF_002814215.2 Seriola lalandi dorsalis | reverse complement strand
CACACACACACACACACACACACACACACAGTTATGCATCTGTGGACTCCCATGAAGGGACAAATCTAAGTGTAGGTATTATTAGAGCTCTCTTTAGTACTAACACACACACACACACACACACACACACACACAGAAAAGCATTCAACCTGCAGTTGCTTCAGGCAGTCACTGCAATGGGACACCTGTCAGTTAGGTGTGTGTGTGTGTGTGTGTGTGTGTGTGTGTGTGTATTATCTCTAACCACAGACCTCTGCAAAGATCAAAGAGTGTGACGAAAAAAAGAAAGAAAAGAACAAGGAAAAAAAAA
>NW_019501777.1:0-358 GCF_002814215.2 Seriola lalandi dorsalis | reverse complement strand
ACGATCTGGTACTCCAGACTGACGGGTTGTAGCTAAATAAATCAGAAGTTTAGGAGCTTCTCCAGGTTTCTGATGGTACCAGGACAGGTAGTATTGTGAACCAGAGTAATGAGCTACTGCTGGACTGGCCTTACAGTCAACAGAGACAGTTTGACCAAGCTGCACTGATTTGGCTGCTGACTGAGTCACAACAACATTTTGTCCAACAGACCCTGAGGAGAGAGAAGAAACACTGGACATGAGATGGTGAGGTGAAACTCAGCTACACTCCAAATGATTTTCACATGACAGAAAAATGATGTTCCTCACCCTGAGTGAAGCAGAGGAGAGTCCAGATGAGGACGGAGACCAAAGTCAT
>NW_019501776.1:0-590 GCF_002814215.2 Seriola lalandi dorsalis | reverse complement strand
CATTTTTTTGCCTTACTATACTATGACGTTTTTCTGACTTTTTTTGCCTTACTATACTATGACGTTTTTTTGCTTTACTATACTATGCCATTATTATCACTTTTTATGCCTTACTATACTATGAAATTTTCTTGACATTTTTTTTTTGCTTTACTATACTATGACGTTTTTCTGACTTTTTTTGCCTTACTATACTATGGCATTTTTATCACTTTTAATGACTTACTATACTATGATGTTTTCATGACTTTTTATGCTTTACTATAATATCACGTTTTTATGACTTTTTTTGCCTTACTATACTATGACATTTTTATCACTTTTTATGCCTTACTATGCTATGACGTTTTTTTTGCTTTACTATACTATGCCATTTTTATCACTTTTTATGCCTTACTATACTATGAAATTTTCTTGACATTTTTTTTTGCCTTACTATACTATGACGTTTTTATGACGTTTTTTGCCTTACTATACTATGACATTTTTATCACTTTTTATGCCTTACTATACTATTAAATTTTTATAACTTTTTATGCCTTACTATACTATGACAATTTTATCACTTTTTATTCCTTACTATACTATGA